>NC_080678.1:22349303-22652333 GCF_030445035.2 Dasypus novemcinctus
CATCTCTATACTCTTCTCTCAGTTTTTCACCCTTGTTTTTCCCTTTCAGGCTGCAGTACTCCCTTTAGCATCTCTTGTAATTCTGGTCTTTTGGTAACATACTCTTTCGGTTTTTGTTTCTTTGGTGAAGACTTTCAACTCACCCTCATTTTTGAAGGACAGTTTTGTCAGATACAGAATTCTTGGCTGATAGTTTTTCTCTTTCAGTACCTTAAATATATTTTACCAGTTTTATCTCACCTCCCTGGTTTCTGATGGCAAGTTAAAACTTAACCTTATTGAGATTTCCTTGTACGTGATGCTTTGCTTTTCTCTAGCTGCTTCAGAATCCTTGCTTTTTTTCTGATATTTGTCATTCTGAATAATAGGTGTCTTGGAGGAGGTTAATTTGGATTTATTCAGTTTGGGGTGCATTGTACTTCTTGGATATTGATATTGATATCTTTCATAAGGGTTGGGAAATTTTCAGTCATTATTTCCTCAAATATCTTTTTCTGCCCTTTTCCATTCTCTTCTCTGTCTGGGGCACTAATAATGCATATGTTTGTATGTTTTGCATTGTCATTCAATTTCCTGAGACCCTTTTCCATTTTTTATATTCTCTTCTCTTTGTGTTCTCCTGTCTATGCATCTAAATGTGTTGGTGAATTTACTCTGATGGCCATTTCTCTCTCTTGCCTATTGTCCTCCCTCCCTCCCTCCCTCCCTCCCTTCCTTCCTTCCTTCCCTGCTGTTCTTTGATATTTAGTTCAACTTATTCCAAGTCTTTACAATTGTCTAGCTTAACATATCAAAATCAGGCTAGGGACTCCTTAATGGCACACACATTTTCTCCCAGGAATTGAGGTTAAGAGAGACCCAGAAACAGTTTTTCTCCATGCAGTTTCCCGTGCAGCCAGGAGATGGTGCTCACTGGCCCACCTTTTCCAAGGAAGTGTTTCTTTCAATCTCCACTTTCCTGTGTTTTGGTGTGTCCAGAGCCAAGATTCAAAGCAGGCTCTACTGGCTGAATTCACTGATGAGAAGCGCCATGACTCCCTCCATTCTCCCTTATAATAGCTGAGAGGGAAGAATATGTCTGTTCCCCTCTAAGTTAGTTGCAGTGAGCCAGGAGTTTTATCCAGGCATAATATCTTGGGAGCAGGGAATGGGAGCCCTTCCCAGGTGCTGCAGGGGTTTTGGTAACTCACATTTGTTGTTTTAGGTTCCTCATCTCCCTGTTCCTCATCCTCCTTGGAGATGTGTAGCACTGTCTTGGTCTGCTGAACACCAAAGCAGATCCCAGACAGCTTTTGGACTTTTTGTCATTGTTTTTGTGAGAGAGTTGAGTGATGCCAGCCTATGCCAAGGCCATCTTCCCAAAACTCATGGCCAATTGATTTCTTAAAAGATTTATTTATTTACTTTTATTTATTTCTTATTTATCCTGCTTCATCCCCCAGAGGATTCTCTCATCTGTCTGCTCATTGTTTGCTTGCCTTCTCCAGGAGGCATGGGAAACTGAACACAGGACCTCCCAAAAGGGAGACTAATGCCCAACTGGTTGAGACACATCATGCCTCTTGATCTTTTATAATGTTGCCAAGTCCACCTAATGTGGAAATAATAGTTTCTTCAACAAATGATTATGAGAAAACTCAATATATGTATGCAAAAGAATGAAAGTGGACCCCTACCTCAAACCATATACAAAATTAACACAAAGTAGACCTAAATATAAGTGCTAAAACCAAAAGAACTTAAATGGCTTAGGAAAATATCTTTAGGACTTTGTATTAGGCAGTGGTTTCTTATCCTTTAGTTCAAAATATGAGCAACAGAAGAAAAATATATGAATTGGACTTCATCAAATTTAAAATGTGTGTGCATCATAGGACATTATCTAGAAAGTAAAAAGACAACAGAATGGGAGAAAAATTTTGGAAATCATATATTTGATAAGGGTTTAATATCCAGAATATATAGACTCCCTACAACTCAATAACATAAAGACAAAAGATTCAATTTAAAAATGGGCAAAAGACTTGAATAGTTCTCCAGAGAAGATATATGAATGATCAATAAGCATGTGAAATGATGCTCCACATCAAAGCCACAATGAGATACTACTTCACACCCACTAGAATGGGACATACAAATAAAATGGAAAATAACAAGTGTTGGCAAAGTTATGAAGAAATAGGAACTATAATACATTGTCAGTAGGAAGGTAAAATGGTATATTGACTGAAAGGAGTTTGGTAGTTCCTTGAAAAGTTAAACACAGAATTACTATATGATGTGACAGTCCCACTCCTAGGCATATACCCCATATAACTGAAAGCAGATAATTTCACAACAATATTCAGAGCAACACTATTCACAGTATCCAAAGGGTAGAAACAACCCAAATGTCTATCAATAGATGAATGGATAAACAAATTGTTGTATATTCATACAATGGAATATTAGTCAACTGTAAAAAGGAATGAAGTTTTGATATATACTGCAACATGATGAACCTTGAAGACATTATGTTAAATGCAATAAGAAAGACACAAAAGGACAAATATTGTATGATTCCTCTTATATGAAATAACTAGAATATGTACATTCATTGAGCAGAAAATAATGTTATTAAGGGTAGGAGGGGAGAGGAGATGGGTAGTTAATACGTAACAGGTATAGGGTTTTTGTTTGGGATAATGAAAAGAAACATTTTTCTAATAGACAGTGGTCAGGGCAACACAACAGTGTCAATGTGATTATTTCCACTAATTTTTATGCTTTAGAGCAGCTGAGATGTGAAAATTTATGGTTGGTATATGTTTCCACAATTAAGAAAAGAGATAGTAAAGGGACAATGACAATTAAATACAATGCATGATCCTGGACTGGATTCAATAAAAAAGGATAAAATGCCCAAAAGGACATTATTGTGACAATTGAAATATATGGAATATGGACTGTATGCCTTATATCAGTGTTAAATTTCTTAAACTTCACTGACTATAAGGAGGTTACATAGGAAATATACATGGAAATATTATGTTCTCAAGGATCATGATGTATGCATCTTACTCTTAAATAGAAAATGGATAGATAGATATAAGATATGTGGCAAAATATTAAAAGTTGGTAAATATGGGTATCTGGGTAGAGGCATATTGGAGTCCTCTGCATTTTTTGTTTATTATTTTTAAAACTGTCCTGTAAGTTTGAAATTATTTTTAAAGAAAATGTTTTTTATAAAAGGACATATGAAAATATTTACTTGGCTAAGTTTCTTAGATTTTACATTTATAATATATCTAGCTCTCCATTCCCAATATCTGCGGTTTCAAGGATAAGATGTCATTTTGATTTAACATCATTTTATGAAATTCTCACAGTTATTTCATTGAGGATAGAAGCCTGATCAAATTATCTACTAATGCATGTAATAGGAAGAAGGAAATAAAAGTGAAATTAGTAACTTTTACATGACATGTTAGCACAAATATATTAAACAAACATAAAGATAAATTTAGTGTAATAACAGTCTCAGAGAACTATAGCTTAATAAAAAATTTAAACAAAAATAAGAAAATAACTACTGTATACCACCAGGCAATGAATGCTCAAGACAATCAAAAAGTTAGAAAAAGGAGCCAAAAGTATTATGGCCAGATATCTGTTGTTGTTATTACTGAAAAACCTACATTTTAAAAACATAGATAGAGGGATGATTGTTAAAAGGGTTTGATAGTGCTCAAAACACCTGCAGTTTTCCACAGACTGTGAAACATTCTTGGTTGCAGCAGATACAGTCTTTTCATTCTGTTGAGTACAATTTTTTTGGTCCAATATATCTCTTTTATCTGAGAGTAGATGAAGGGTTGAGGAGGGGCAGTGTTACAAACTCTGTCTTGTATACCAGAACTGGAACACTGCCCCCAAGAATTGCTAAACTCAATTTATGTCTTTCCAATAAATAACATTATAGTCTTATTTTATGTAGCAATATCTTACTTGCACGGCTGCTGTATAAAACACAGTTTATATTAGCATTGCATTATGGCCATGACCCTAAGTAGTGTATTGTTCTGCTGAATGGTGGCCAATATGAATAAGGGTGATCAGCACTATAAGCCTTTTAATGTGCTAACAGAACATTTATCATGTCAGACACTGTGAACTGAAACCTAGTTTTTCCTTCCTAGATGTTCATTTTCACCTTTATATTCTTTTACATCATAGTTTATATTCATTTAAAATGATGTAAGATAACCATAAAGTTTCAATAACTCAATGAAAAATTTCATGTGAAATTTTAACTTTGACAGTATATAATACACATATACATACAAGTCTTTAGCTTGAACTCAGTGAATTATATAGCGCTGAGTGAAAGATGCTATAATTATAGTTAACCTAGGACACTTATAAAGTAATTTATTCATGGGAGGTGGATGTGGCTCAATTGATGGTTGGGTACTTCCTCTGCTCAAGGCACTTTCCCTGCCCCAGGTCTGCCTACTATGTGGGAGGTCCAGGGTTCACATCCAGAGCCTCCTGACCTGTGTGGTGAGCTGGCCCATGTGCAGTGCTGATGCGGACAAGGAGTGCCATGCCACACAGGGGTATCCCCTGCATAGGGGAATCTTAAGCTCAGCTTTCCTATATTGTGGGCTGCTCATAATAACTTTGGTTCTCAGGGAAAATCTGTTTTCATGTTTGCTTGCTGTTCACAACTTCCCTTTTCAGTTTCAGCTGGGTGCCTTGGAACGTTCCTTGACTGTCCACAATCTCAGCAATGTATTAAAAAGAATACCTTTTTAAGCATTTGGTTATTTTGTAGTGGGAAAGCCCAACTTAAATTATTGTTTGATTTCTCTAACAGCTCTGCTTTTCACTAGGCATAGATTTATTTTCTTTATTTGGACTTTTGCTTCTCTCCCTGGCATTAGCTTGTTATTTGTTTTTGTCACCACTTGTTTTTGACAACCTCTGAGTTGTGCTGTACACACAGAGAGCTGATGCAGCAAGATGATGCAAAAAAAGAGACACAGATTCTGGGTGCCAATGACAAGAATGCAAGCAGATAGAGAAGAACACGCAGTGAATGGACACAGAGCAGAGAATGGGGGGAAAGGGGAAAAGGGGAGAGAAATTTTAAAAATCTTGGTCTGGAGAGATCTATGATAACTAAGAAAAAGGTCAAAATAGTCCCTGAAAGAGTATGCCTGGATTAACTGGATCCCAAGAGGCTAAGAAACAACATAATTTGTGGTCTGAGTCTCCCTCCTTGTCCCTGAAGACATGGGGAATACCAGAAAGCCATTAGAAAATTGGTGGCTTGCTGTTTTTACACAGATGATCCATAAACAAGTAGCAGTAGTAGTCAGCAGCCGCCCCTTGAGAGGCTGGAAGAACACATTCTTTATTGGGTTACCTTGGAAATCACAGATTAAGATCAAATAAATAGTAGCTCACAAATAAATATTACCAAAGGAACAAGGAAATAAACCACCATAAATGAGAGCTAACAGAGATGAATAATAGCTTTAGCTGGTCATGACCTCAGATGGTGGAATGGCCAGATATAAAGTATAAAATAATTGTTTAAAATGAATTATGAAGTAATAAAATCAGCATGCCAGAAGAGACTTTTAAAAACTGCTAAGCAGTTTTGAAAAAAAGACATACACCTTTTAAAAATGAAGAAAATATAATTATTGCAAGTTATTCAATAGATGGAAGAGAAAGAAAATTATAGACAACTGTAGCAGTTTGAAGCTTTTTGTGGATCCTAGAAATGATTATTTTCTTGAGTCTAATCCATTCATGTGAGTATAGAACCCTTTGATTGGATTGGACACAAAGAGATGGGAAAGAAAAAAGAGAGGTTAACAGATTTTGAAGATAGGTTGAGAAGGTTCAAGCATAGACTAATCAGAGTCTTAGAAGGAGAAAAGAGAAACTGGAGGAAGGAAGAATTCAGAGATAATGACTGAGAATTTTTAGAAGTAATCTAAAGTTGGAAGCACCTAATAGTCCAAGCAGGTTAAATACAAATAAATGTATGCTTGGACTTATCATGATTAAACGACAAAACACAAAGACAAAGATTTTAAAAGCAATTGGAGTGAAAAGAGCTTAGCTATAAAGGAAAGACAATTATACTGAGACGATTTCTCAGTAGCAATAATGGAAGTCACAAGCCAAAACAAGAGTGAAATAAGTGTAGCTCTCACGCTATAAAATAACCAGGTGCTTGATGGAGTGTATTTGAAAATACTTCCTAGATTATAATCAGTAAACAGATGCTCCAAAGCATTGAGCTAAAACTCGAGAGGGAATCAGGAAGCAGCAAACAGACTACCAAAGTTTATTATCTAAAGACATGTTCTAAAGGAATTAAAGATGAATAACATGAACATGGAAACATTTCAGTAGGAAGCATGAATGCAAGAATGCAAGAAGGAAAAGTGAGCAAAGATGTGAATAAATTTAAGCATGTATTGATCATATAAAATAACAATAATAATAATGTTCGATTGGAGGGATGAAAACTCACACAACTACAATAAAAGATAACTATAACAAGTAAGGTGGAAGGAAGTGACCAGATTTAAATTGTCTTGAGGTTTTTATATTGTTTAGGAAGAGAAAGAAATGTTAATTTTGAACTTAAAGAATATCTTTTAAAAATCTTAAGAATAACCAGTATAAGAAGAGATATAGAGTGCAAAACGTGGAAAAAGGTTGAGGAAAAAGAGAATATTGATTTTTTAAAAAATCTTCAGTTTAGAAGTTCAGAGAAGAAAAAATGATAATGGAGGATAAATAGAAAGGAAGTGCAGGATTTGACCTCTAAAATACACAAGTAGTCTGACTAATAAAAAATTTAGAAAACACAAAAATTTAAATGCAGTATTTAGAAGGAAAAATATTTATAACAGAAAATCGTTAATATATTTAATTTATAAATAAGGAGAAATGTTCCATTAGAAAAACAAAGAAAAGATATTGAATGGGCTGTTTTATCATTTCCCAATTTTCTGGAATTAATATAGAACTTTTTACATAGTTGGACTACTACCAATAAATGCTATTAAACATAATTAAAGTGGTATTTTTGAATCAAATTAAGAAGTGAAAAATATTCTTATAATACTAAGTAAAACAGAATAAAAATTACATATACAATGTGCTAGCACTGGATATTTATGGTTGGTGGGATTATGGAAGATTTGAATTTGAATTTTGACTATTCTGGATTAACTTTTTCTATAATTAGGATGTGTTATTTATATAATCATAAAGTTAAGGGTAAATGTTAATAAAATAATTCAAAATAATATCACAAGATAGCTATATTCTGAAAAATAAAAACCCAGGGAAAAGTAAATAAGCAGCTTAACTAGTCACTAGAACTACTGCCTATGAAGATGGTAGGCTAGGAGTGAATTGTCAGAGGGACCACTGGTTGTGCTCCAACAGTAGAGGACTGGGCTTATGCTGCTCTGGGAGGGATGCCAGCAATGCTCTTAAGAGAAGAATTATTTCATTGTGTCTGGCTTAGACGTCAATGTGTCTGTCACTTTGGGAAAGAGAAAGTGTACATAATGTACTAGGCTGAACTGTCCCAATAAACCAGAGAATTGATTCAATGCAATATCAAAATTAGCATTGTTAGGAATACCAAATAGAAAGTAGAATATAAATTAGATCACTTTTTTTCTTGTGCAGGAGTGTTGAGTTCATGTCTACCTCTCACATGTCCAATGTCTACAACAGAGAAAGCACTCAAAAACTTTAATTTTCTTTACATGTGGGGAAAAATTGATTACATTTAGACAAAATAAACTCTAGGGGAAAGAGTAGTTGAAAATATATACATGGAATGCTAATAAAAATATGTAGTTTGATCAAAACTTAATCACTGGGAAACGGACTTGGCCCAGTGGTTAGGGCGTCCGTCTACCACATGGGAGGTCTGCGGTTCAAACCCCGGACCTCCTTGACCCGTGTGGAGCTGGCCCATGTGCAGTGCTGATGCGCGCAAGGAGTGCCATGCCACGCAGGGTGTCCCCCGTGTAGGGGAGCCCCACGCGCAAGGAGTGTGCCCCGTAAGGAGAGCCGCCCAGTGCGAAAGAAAGTGCAGCCTGCCCAGGAATGGCGCCGCCCACACTTCCTGTGCCGCTGACGACAACAAAAGTGGACAAAGAAACAAGACGCAGCAAATAGACACAGAGACAGACAACCAGGTGAGGGGGGAATTAAATAAATAAATCTTAAAAAAAAAACACAAAACTTAATCATGCTATATATGCTATCTTTAAACATATTAATTGGCTTAATTAACCATAACGACCAAATAAACCCATTTTAAACTCCTTTGTTTCTAAAGAAGTTACAGAGCTCTTATACTTAATTAGCATAGAAAAACTACATAAGTTCTTTTAATGAGAAACTTCTAATATAAAAATAATGGAAAGCTTATGTGCTGAGTTTATAACAGTTTAGTAAATCATCCTAATTTCTTTACAGTGATTTATGTTACAATTGACAACTGCTAGAATTCTCTGGTATAGTAAGACATCCTAAACTTTTCACTTGAAAGTTCTTCCTTAAGATCCACAGTTACTCATAACTATTTGAACACTTGGAATCGAAGGATACTAGATGAATTTTAGGCTTATAGTTCTATGAGAAAATATATTCTATAAATACTTTGGGGTCTACATGTACACTCAATTTGAACCATATTAAGCATGTATAGAACCATGTGAGAGAGAAACCCATGGACTGATCTGAGATTTAGATCCTATTTCTTAATCTCTGGTGACTGAATTTGTGATTCTGAACAAGAGTCTTAAGTTCCAGCACTCCTCATATATTAAAAAACTATATAATGAATAGGGAATTGTGGGAAGATGAAGGAGTAGGAAGTCCCAGGAACCAGCCTCTCCACCAGAATAACTATTTTTTTTTTTTTTTTTAAAGATTCATTTATTTATTTAATTTCCCCCCCTCCCCTGGTTGTCTGTTCTTGGTGTCTATTTGCTGCGTCTTGTTTCTTTGTCCGCTTCTGTTGTCAGTCAGCGGCACGGGAAGTGTGGGCGGCGCCATTCCTCGGCAGGCTGCTCTTTCATTTCACGCTGGGCGGCTTTTCCTCACGGGCGCACTCCTTGCGCGTGGGGCTCCCCCACGCGGGAGACACCCTTGCGTGGCACTGCACTCCTTGCGTGCATCAGCTCTGCACATGGCCAGTTCCACACGGGTCAAGGAGGCCTGGGGTTTGAACCGCGGACCTCCCATATGGTAGACGGACGCCCTAACCACTGGGCCAAAGTCCGTTTCCCCTGAATAACTATTAAATAGGCAGGATCTGTCTGAATCAACCATTTTCAAATGCTAGAGTCCTGTAGAACATTGTACAGCATCAAATCAGGAATGGGAGGATGAGGCTGGTAAATTACAGTAAATACCAGTAAATAGCTGTCTCTGCATGGAAGATACTGATGCCCACTGCCCACTTTTGTGACAGGCACCAGTGGGGTCTGGCTCCTGGCATAGCTTCCCAATGCCAGAGAGGGATATAAAATTCTGCTTCTCCAAGATCTTGGCAGAGGTGGAGGTGCGGCATGTACCGCTTGCTGATCACTGCTTTTGATTAGCTACTTTGGATTGCTGGAGGCCCAGTTTTGAAGATAGCTATTGTTTCATTCTGTCCTGGACGAAAGTGGTGGAAGTGACTTAAAGATTGTATGCTTCCTTAGTGCAGTGGATAGTTGAAGGGCTGCCTTTGTTGGGCAGGTACTGAGCCAGGAAAGTATAGATTTAGGGAGATGGCCCCTCTCTCATTCCCTCCCAAAGGGAGTTTGGAGCCAACTAGCAAGGCCTTTGTGGGTCCCTGGCCTTGTTCTGCCTGGAAAAGACTGACTTGGGAAACTCCTCTCTAGTGTGCTCCTTCTCCCAGAATTTTCCCTCTAGACACAAAAGCAGCTAGAGACAAGGAAAGCAGAGCAAAAAAACACTTGAGGTGGGTGCCCTGAGGCAAAGGCTTACCTGCTTTAAGTCCTGAAGGCCTGTTTCCTGGGAAGCAGATAGGACATTCAAACTCCTGTAAACAGGTAAACTCCTAAGGCCACTCTCAAGCACAAGCCCAGGATAAGATACAGGCCCAGAAAAGACAGAAAGATCCTGAACTTGGCATTTACCTTGGGCTGACCTTACTGATAGGAGGGCTGGACTTTGAAAGAGAGCACCAGCCAACACAAAGACAATATGCAAAGGTAGTAAAAGGTGTTTGTCCTTAGGTTTGTTTGGTTTTGGTAGCTCCTGACACTCAAGAAAACCTCTGTTATATCACAGCTAGTTACAAACTCAAACAGATATCTCAGGGAATAAACATTTTAAAATATTAAAATATACAGCATACAGACAAAGATTACAAGAGACAAAAATGTGACAAGAAATGATAGCCCATTCAATAAAAGAGGATAAAATCTGGAAAATATCAGTGGAGAAGACCAGATTGTGGATATACCAGGCAAAACTTTTAAAAAACGATCTTCAGTACACTCAAGGAGATGGAAGAAAACGCAGAGAAAGAACTAAAGGATATAAGAAAAACGGTCAATATACTCACAGAAATGAAGGAAATATAGAGAAAGAACTAAAGGACATTAAGAAAGCAATGAATCAACAATATGAAAATCTTAATAAAAAGAAAAGTTTTAAAAAGGAACCAAATGGAACTAATGGAGCCAAAGACCACAATAACTGAAATGAAAAAATCCCAGAAGGGCTTCAACAGCAGACCTTAACAGGCAGAAAAAAGAATCAGTGAACTTGAAGACTAGACAACTGAAATGCATCAGGCTGGGGAGCAGAAAGGATAAAGAATTATAAAAAGCAAAATTATTCATCAAACATACAATATAGACATTATGGGAATCCCAGAAGGAAAAGAAAGAGAGAAAGGGGCAGAAGAAATATTCAAAGAAATAATAAAAGAAAATGTCCAATCACTATCATCCCCATCCAATGCCCAACGCTGTAGAAGCCTTATCATAGGTTTTGTCCATATTGATCTTTGGCTCACCATACCTTACTCCCTTTCTGTCTCCTGATAACCTATCTTCCAGATTCTAGCTCTGTGATTCTGCTCAATTTGCTTGAATCATATCAATGAGGGCATGTAATATTTGTCCTTCAGTGACTGGCTTACTTCATTCAACATAAGGTCTTCAAGATCCATGCATGTTGTCCCATGTAGATGGAACACTGGGCATTTTTTCAGCACTGGAATTTTTCTGCATCATCTTGCAACAACAGATACAAGCCATTATAAATTTTGTCAAAACCTATAAAAGTGTACAGTGCGCAATGTAAACCATAATGTAAACCATGCACCATGATTAGTAGAAATATTTCAATATTCCTACATCATTTGTGACAAATGTACCATACTCACGTAAGATATGATTAATAGGGGAGAATGGGCATCCCCTAACCTAAAGCTTCTTTGAAAATAAAGCAAAAAAATAAAATATGACACTAAAGGTACAGAGGAAATTATCACTGTACATAAAAGAACAGATTTTATGGTGATGAAAGCACAATGAAATTTTTTTGAATTTTTATTTTAATTTTTGTATTTTGCTTGTTTTCTTAATCATTATTATTATTTTTTAGTTAGGCCAGTAACTATTATTATTTTTATTTATTGATGTTTTGGGGGAGGTTTTGGATTGCAGAAGGGTCACAACTGTAGCAGTGGAGGATCACTGATGCATGGTGTCACTGACAGGTGGGGGGAATGTGTGAGAGAGGTGTATGCCTCTATGGGATAAGAATAAGTTCAAGTGGTCATGCAGTATTGACTTGGTGGGTGGAGAACTACACAATAACCAAAAGAATATTGTATTCCCATCCTGGGAAGTGTTATCACATCCTCTAATAGAGCAGCAAGAATCCCCTGAGTACATACATACTTGGGCAGTGTCCAGTAAAAGAGGACAGATCAATATGCCAGGCCCTTGACATTGTCATATATGAACCTTGTTCCTGTGAAATTGAAACTTAGCCTAGTATTATATATTGCCTAAGAATTACCTACTGAAAAGCCTCCTTTTTGCTCAAATATGACCTCTCTAAGCAAAACTCAGCATATAAATGCACTACTTTTCCCCCTCATCCCTGGTGTAGGATGTGACTCCTGGGCATGGAGAGATTTCTCTCCTTGGCACAAAGAGATTATTACCAACTAGTGATACATTTGGAAAAAGACCTTGACCAAAGGGGGAAAATATTAAATACAAAAAAGTATTTACAGCAAAGAGGTTGAGAGGTCATTCTTGAGGTTATGCTTTATACACATCTCAGAAGGATCTCATTAATTGCCACAGTAAACATTGCTTCAAGCAATGGGGTTCATGAGGGCTCTAGAGACATGTAGACACTATAGGCAGGGCAGACAATCTCAGGAATTTGGCACCCTGTCAATGGGCCTTACTTTGAAATATATGTTCTCCAATGTAACAGAGTTAGACTCATTTATAATTTCCCCATACATGGCTCTTCTGCCCCTATTTCTTAAAATTTTATTGAAGTATATCATTCATACATGAGTACACATAAACAATAAATGTATAATAAAAGCTGTGTACTTGTAAAACAACCTTGCATAACATCATTCAAGGGTCCCATACATCAACCCACCACGATTGGCAATGTTGTGAGCCATTTGCTACAAATTAGGAAAGACTATCATCAAAATCTTACTACTAACTATAGTCCATATCTTATATTTGGTATATTTCCCCCAACCCACCATATTATTATTTTTAAACATATTTTTATTGCAGAAGTTGTGAACTTAACACTCATGCACTTGTATAGAATTCCCATAGAACTCCCTTTCACCAATGTACCACATCATGGTGGAACATTTGTTACAGATTATGAGATCACATCATCAGACTATTACTACCAACCATGGTCCATAGTGTACATTTGGCACAATTTTCCCATACCCTCCACTATCAGCACACCCCATCTTTGGCACAGATGCATGAATATTACAGTATTGCGGTTAATCACAGTACCTTGGTCACAGCTATTGATTTATCCCATGCTTCTCCACATTTCCACCACCCTTCAGTAGTGACATACATCTGCTCTAACTCACAGAAGGACACTCATGCATCTGTATCATTAACAGCAATTCTCATCTACCTCTGCATTCACTGTGTTATGTAGTCCCTAGATTATTCTCTAGCTTTCTTTCAACTGACATTTACATCCCCAGACTATCATTTCCAGCCACATTTCCATTTATAAACCAGCTGCTACTCACTATAATGTGTTACCATCAACTCTACACATTTTGACACTTTTATAGTCAAGTTAATTAAAACTTTTACATACATTAAATATCTGTAGTCCATCTCAGGCCTCCTCTTATCTCCTAATAACCTATACTGTAGGTTTTAATTCCATGTGTCTGTTCTTCATATTTAGTTCACATTAATAAGACCATGTAATATTTGTTCTTTTGTGTCTGGCTTACCTTATTTAGCATAATGTCTTCAAGATTCATCCATGTTATCATATGTATCACAATTTCATTTATTCTTACTGCAACATAGTATTCCATCATATGTGTATATCAGTTTGTTTTTCCTTTCATTGGCTGATGGACACTTGGGCTGTTTCTATCTTTTGGCAATTGTGAATAATTCTGCTATGAACATTGACATGGAGATGTCTGGCTGTGTCACAGTTTTCTGTTCTTCTGGATATACTTCTAGTAGAGGAATTGCTGGATCACATGGCAGTTCCTTACCTAGATTCCTGAGGAACTACTAAACTGTCTTCCACAGAGGCACCATTTCACAATCCTAACAGTGAAGAAGTGTTCTCACTTCTCCAAATCCTATCCAGCCCTCTGTTCCTTTAATACTGGCCATTCTTTGGAGAGTGAGATGATATCCCATTGCCATTTCAACCTGCATTTCCCCAATGGCTAGTGATATGGAACATTTTGAAATGTGTGTTTTGGATATTTGTATTTCCTCTTTGGAGAAATATCAATTTAAATCATTTGCCCATTTTTAAATTGGATCGTTTGCTCTTTTATTGTTGAGTTTTATGATCTCTTTATATAGGATGGAAATCAAACCCATATGGGATATGTGGTTTCCAAATATTTTCCTCCATTGAATGGGCTGTCTTTATAACTTCTTGATGAAGTCCTTTGAATTACAAGTGTTTAAGTTTGAGGAAGTCCCATTTATTCATGTTTTCTTTCATGGCTTATGCTTTCAGTGTAAGGCTTAGTAATCCACCACTTACCATCAGGTCTTGAAGATGTCTTCCTACATTTTCTTCTAGGAGATTTATGGTTCTTGCTTTTATATTTAGGTCTTCAATCTATTTTGAGTTTTTTTTGTTTTGTTTTGTTTTTTGTTTTTTGTATAAGGTATGAGATAGGAGTCCTCTTTCTTTCTTTTGGCTATGGATATCCAGTTCTGCAGCTGGGTGGGTTTGATGGTCTTGTCAAAAATCACTTGATCACAGATGTTAGGGTCTGTTTCAGAACTATAAATTCAGTTCCATTGGTCTATATATTTATCTTTATGCCAGTGCCATGCTATTTTTTTACCACTGTAGCTAGGTGATATGCTTTGTCTGTCTAGCTAAGGGTTTGTTGTTTTTGTTAAACTTCTCAAAGATATTCTGCAGTTTGGGGTGCAATGTTCTGTATACGACTATTACCTTTAGTCCATTTATCATATTATTGAAGCTCTCTCTTTCTTTATTGATCCTCTACCCATATGTTCTATCCAATGCCAAGAGTGGTATATTGAAGTTTCCAACCATTATTGTAGAGACATCTATTTCTTCTTTCAGTTTTGCCAGTGTTTGCCTCACATATCTTGGGACATCCTAGTTAGGTACATATACATTTATGATTATTATTTCTTCCTGGTGAATTATCCCTTTTATTAATAACATTCTTCCTTGCCTCTAATAACTGTTTTGTTCTTCAAGTCTATTTCATCTAAGTATGGCTACTCTGATTTTTGTTGTTGTTTGTTGTTGTTTGTTTGTTTTTGTTACCGCATGTATGGAATAACTTTTTCCAGCCTTTCACTTTCAATCTATTGGTATCCTTGGGTCTAAGGTAAGTCTCTTGTAAACAGCATATAGATGGCTCTTATTTTCTTATCCATTCTGTCTATGTCTTTTGATTGGAGTTTAATCCATTAACATTCAAAGTTATTACTGTAAAGGCAGTTCTTATTTTACCTATTTTGAACTTTGGGTTTTATCTGTCATATTTTATTTTGAACACTCTTTTGATACTTTTAGTTACTTTTACTGATATAATCTTAATTTCTAGACTTTCTTCCAAGCCCCTCTCTACTGTCTCATCTTTTCAGACTGTAGCATACCCTTTAGTATTTCCTGCAAAACCAGTTTCTTTGTTATAAACTCTCTCAGTTTCCATTTTTCTGTGAATATTCTAAAATCACCCTCATTTTGAAAGACTATCTTGCCAGATACAAGATTCTTGGCTGGAAGTTTTTCTCTTGCTGTATCTTAAATATATCATACCACTGCTTTTTTGCTCCCATGGCTTCTGATGAGAAACTGGCACTTAATCTTACTGGATATCCCTTATGTATTATGCATTGCTTTTCCCTTGCTGCTCTCAGAATTCTCTTTGTCTTTGGCATTTGACAATCTGATTAGTATGTGTCTCAGTTGGTCTATTCTGATTTATTCTGATGGGAGTACATTATGCACCTTGGATATGGATATCTATGTCCTTCAATAGGGCTGGGAAATTTTCTACCATTATTTCTTCAAATATTCTTTTTGCCACTTTTACCTTCTTATTTCCTTTTGGGACACTAATGACACATATGTTTGCATGTCTCTTGCTGTCATTTAGTTCCCTGAGACCTTGTTCAATTTTTCCCATTCTTTTCTTCATCTGTTATTTTGTATGTTCACTTTTGGAGGCCATGTCTTCAGACTCCTTAGCCTTCTATTTGCCTCCTCAAATCTGCTGTTATATGCCTCTAGTGTATTTTTTGTTTCATTTATTGCACCTTTAATTCCCATAAGATCTGATATTTTTCTATGCTTTCAAATTCTTCTTCGTGCTCACCCAATATCTTCTTAATATCCTTAATTTCTTTAGCCATCTCATTGAATTTATTAGGGAGACTTGTTTGAACACTCATGATTAGTTGTCTCAACTCCTTTATATCATCTGGAGATTTATCATGTTTCTTTGATTGGGCCATATCTTCCTGTTTCTTGATATGGATTGTAATTTTTCGTTGATGTCTTGGCATCTGGTTTACTAGATGTGTTTATTCTAGATGCAGTTTCTCTCTTTAGTTTAGGGCTTTCTTGCCCTTTCTTGTTTGCTGGTTGTGTAGTAGGAGCTGAGGATGTAGTTGGTGCTATAAGCTGTGGAGGCTCAAGCTGCCCTTATTGCCCCAGGGACCTATGAAGCTTCTCTCCTGTTTCTCCTTTGCCAGGGAGAGGGACAGAGCCACAGCCATCTGTAATAATCTAAATCATGCAGGCCAAGACAATCTGTAGTTGTCCAGAGAGAGTTATGAAGCTTCATGCCCCTTCCTCCCCTGCCTGGGGCAGGAATGCACCTGCAGGTGTGGGCTGCAATCTATGGCGTGTGGGTCCAAAATGACTGCAGTTGCTCAGGTGGATGAACACAGCACTAGGACCCCTCTGGGCCCTCTGTACTGCCCAACAGTCTAATCGATGTGGGCAGAATGCACCTGCAGTTGCCCTGAGAGGCTGAGGGAGTACTGTCCCTTCTGTCCTTTGGGGTGGGGAACAGAACCACCTATGCCCAACAATTCAGTCTGTGTAGGCTGAAAGTGCCTGCCATTGCCCAGAGAGGCTGAGGAAACTCCAGACCCCTCTGATCCTATTGGAGGGTGAGGGTGAATCCACAGGTACCCACCAGTCCAGGTCATGCAGGCCAAAAGTCTAAGGAAACACAGGGCCCCTTCTACCTTATTTGGGGCAGGGATGGAACTATAGGCTGAAAGTGCCTGCAGTTACCCAGAGAGGCTGAGGAAACACAGCTCCCCTCTTACCCTGTTGGGAGGTGGGGATGGAGTTACGGGCACCCATAGGTGTGTGGGCTGAAAGCACCTGCAGTTTCCCAAGGAGGCTGAGGAAACACTGCTCCTCTCCTATCTTATTTGGGTGTAAGAATGGAGCCCCAGGTGTCCAACTATTCTGTCTGTGCTGGCTGAATATACCTACAGTTACCTGGAGAGGCTGATGCACTTCCTGCCAGGTATCTCCCTGCCAGAGGTGGAGCTGGAGCCTGGGCTAGGGCTGCAGTCCATTCTGGGTGGAAAGAAGCCAGTCCCTACCAGCACTGTGATTTTAGTTTTTTATTTTTTATTTTTTTCCTCTTTATTTCTTTTTAAATGTTACATTAAAAACATATAAGAGGTCCCTATATACCCCCACCCTCCTCACCCCACTCCTGTCACATCAACAACCTCTTTCATCATCATGGGACATTCACTGCATTTGGTGAATATATTTTGGAGCACTGCTGCACCACATGGATAATGATTTACATTGTAGTTTACACTCTCCCCCAGTCCACCCAGTGGGCCATGGCTGGACATACAATATTGAGCATCTATCCTTGCAGTACCACCCAGGACAACTCCAAGTCCTGAAAATGCTCCCACATCATATCTCTTCTTCCCTCTCCCTACCCTCAGCAGCTACTGTGGCCACTTTCTCCACATCAGTACTACAATTTCTTTCATTACTAGTCACAATAGTTCCATTGTAGAATATCAGTAAGTCCACTCTAATCCATACCCTATTCCTCCATCCTGTGCACCCTGGGATGGTTATGTTCACTCCACCGCTATATTGAGAGGGATATTAGATTCCATACGAATGATGGATGCAATTCTCCTGCTTGTTGTAGGCACTCTTGGCTCCCTGGTGTGGTGGTTGACCTTCTTCACTTCCCTGTTAGCCAGCCGGGGTAAGTCCAATAAACCATAGGGTAGGAGTTGCAAGTCTGCTGAGGCATGGCTGTCACATGGACACTCCAGAGATTCAGGTCTCCTGAGTATACACCAACCCTAGGGCCAACCACAGGTTCAGTAAAAGTGACAGAAGAGGCATATGCAGAAAAGTCACATCTGAGTCCAACTCCATCACATTCAGGAATGCAAACTCCAAAGTAGTGCCGACTGACATGGCACTGAACTCCAGAGCCATCTTTCATGACCATAGAACCTGTGGGTCTCTGTAGCCCTCAGGAGAACCAGCACCTGGGGTTGTATCTACTTTGGCTGTCTCTGGGACCCTGCTGCCTTTAAACACATTACTATATTTCATTTTACTATTAATGGAACTTGGCAATATATTAGGCTTCATTTTTTAAAGAAGTTTTTGGACCACAGAGAGGTTCAGCTATGGCAGGGGAGGAACATTGGTGTGGGGTATTATTGATGGGGGGCACAAGGTTGGGAGGGAGTTCTCCAGAGCATGTATACAGGATACATAAAAATGTTTGGATATTTTCATAGTGGTTACAGTTAAAAACAACAACTGAAGGAGTGCTGAATTCCTAGCCAGGGGAGCTCTATCACGTTCGCCAATGAAACAGCAACAATCCCCCAAGTGCAATGGCAAAGACCAATAAAGAAGGATGGTTCAACAATGAGCCCTTGATACTTATGACTATGTTTATAAGCCTGTGCGCCTGAAATATGAACTCAGCCTAGAGCTGCAGAGTGCCTAAGAGTTACCTCCTGAGAGCCTCCATGTTGCTCAAAAGTGGCCACTCTCAAACCCAAACTCAGCATGTAAATGCATTATCTTCCCCACAGTGTGGGACATGACTCCTGGGGCTGAGCCTCCCTGGTGCTGAGGGATTATTACCAAGCACCAGCTGATGATGTAACTAGAAAAAGACCTTGAATAAAAGGGTCAACTCAGACCAGCAGAATAGCTCAGCCTACATATAATATCAGGTGTTAAACCTTGAATAAAAAGGGGAAATAGAAAGGAAAAATGAGTTTATATGGCTATGAGCTCTGTGATTTTATATCAGCTTGGCTTTTCCTCACACCAGTGGTGGAATCAAAATGGTGGCTACTGGCCTCTTTCTGACTTGGACAGGTTCAAACTTTAGCTGTTCTTAGGATTATACTTTAGCCAGCTGAATTTACTAATCAATAGCTGAGGTTGGTGCCCAACTGTCTCTTCCTCCCTGTTTTTGGGAAATGGGGATTCCAACTCCAACTGCAGAATATCTCCCGAGGTGGTTTATACCACCAGTGGAGTATGGGCACTGGCCACTGTGGTTTGGTGTGCTCTACTCACGAATCTTCTCTGCAGATGGGCAGTCTATTCCTTCCATTCTTTCAAGGAAGTTGCAGGATGCTCTTCTGATCTCCTGGAGCCCCCAAACAGGTGCTTTAGATAGCTCTGTGTGATTACTGCCTTGTAGCATGAGCTGACTCTTGGAGCTCCTTACTCTGCTGCCATCTTGTTTGTCTTTCTTCTGCCCCTTTTATTTGAACCTATATGTAGCAGTATACTCATTAAATATATGTCCCAGAGACTTAAATCTTTGGTCTGTTCATATGCTGACTGAGCACTGAATCTCAGCAGAGTTTTAACACCTACTCTCCAGTTCATCAAACTTGCCCAGACAACTAACAAAAGGATGATAATGTTCAACACCCATCCCCCCAAACAGAAAGTATCTACAACTGCAGCAAGGCAGTTCCATCCATCCACCCCATTGGATCTAAGCTCCCTCTTATTTACAAACAGAGTGGGCATCAACATCCCCAAATCCTCAAGATTGAGGAAAGAACAAACATAAGGGGGAAGTGCAACTATGGACTAAAGTAGAGTTATTATTATTCTAGCAATGGAAGAACTTGTATCACTGATACAAAGGCAGTGGACACCAGAGGTTCTAAGGGGAGGGAGAAGAAAGAATTGGTGCAACATGAGACATTTTTGGGACATTGATTGTCTGCCATGACATAGCAATGATGGATACAGGCCATTATACATTCTGTCAAAACCTATAAAATTATGTGGTGTAAAGTGTAAACTATAGACCATGGCTAGTAGCAATGCTTCAATATGTGTTCATCAATTGTAACAAATGTACCACACTAATGAAAGATAATGTTAATGTTGGAAAATGTCGGGGGGCGGGGGGTGAGGTATATGTTGAATTGCCCTATATTTTCTATGTAACATTAATGTAATCTAAAGTTTCTTTCAAAATAAAATTAAAAAAAAGGAAACACCCCACACTAAACAAAAGAGATGAATATACACATCCAAGAATTCCAGAAAACACCAAACAGGATAAACTTAAAGAAAAATACCTCCCATCACATACTGATCAAATTGTCAAATTTAAAGCATAAGGAGAGTTCTGAAAGCTGCAAAAGAAAAGCAATTTAATATGTACAAGGGAGTCCAAATTAGATTAAGTGCCAATTTTTCATCACCAACCATAAAGGCAAAGAAGCAGTGGGTTGAAATATTAAATGTGGTAAAATAAAAAAATGCCAACCAAGAATTTTCTTTCAGGTAAGTCTTCTTTTCCAATACAACGTAAGAAATTAACAGATAAGCAAATGCTGGAATCTGTTGTCACTAGATATTCCCTACAAGCAATGCTACCGGGACTTCTTTGGATTGAAAGGAAAGACAATAGACTGTGGTTCAAAGAGGCATGGAGAAATAATGACCTGAAGTAAAGATAACCTTTTGGGTAATTACAAATGCCAGTAACACTAACATTATATTTTTTGGTATGTAACTCCATTTCTTACTTCCTACAGGTGCTAAATAGCAAATTCATAAAAATTAATAATACATCTATAGTTCTGGATATACATTGATAAAAATATAATTTGTAACAAGATGGAGAGGTTTAGGAACAGTGTATATATACACTATTGAAGTCAAGTTGGTATCAAATCAAATGTGATTGTTATATATTTAGGCTGTTGATTTTTAACACCATGGAAACCACAAGGAAAATATACCCAGGTAGAAATGAGAGGGGCTCAATACGGTACAAAACAAAAAAAAAAAAAAAAAAAAAAGCAAATAAATATGAAAGAAATAGGAACAAAAAAATGTATAAGATTTTTGAAGAGTAAATAGCAACGTGCAGATGAAAGTCCTGTATGATCAGAAGTGAGTCTAAATATGAATGGATTTGACTCTTTAGTTAAAAGGCACAAATTGGCAGGATGCATTTAAAAGCATGACCCAACTATATGCTGTTCACAAGAGACTCACCTTAAATTCAAAGACATAAGTAGGTTGAAAGAGAAAGAATGGGAAAAATTTACCATGTGAGTAGCAACCAAGTGAGAGTGGGGTAGGTATACTAATATTAGATCAAACAGACTTTAAGTCAAAAACTTTCATGAGTGAAAAAGACAATAATTATATGTTGACAAAGGAGTCAATTCAAAAGATGTAAAAATTATAATTACATATGCACCTAATAGTGGAGTCCTAAAATAAATGAAGTAAATACTGATAGGTATGAAGGGAAAAATTGATGGTTCTACATTAATAGTAGGAAACTTTAATACACCACCTTCAATAATGGATAGAACATCTAGACAGAAGATCAGTAAGGAAAAACAAGTTTTGAACAATACTCTAAAGCAACTAGACCTAACAGACATATATAGAACCCTCTACCCAGCAATATGTCTTCTTCTCGAGTGTACATGGCTCAATCTTCAGGACAGACCATATGTTAGGTCACAAAACAATTTACAATACATTTTAAAAAATAAATGAAATCATACAATGTTTCTTCTCTGATCACAATGGAATAATGAAGCTAGAAGTCAATAATAGAGGGAGAAATGGAAAATTCACAAATGTGGAAATTAAACAATGTATTCAATTGGGTAGGGTACATGGGAATCCCCTATATTTTTTGATGTAACATTTATGTAATGTAAAGCTTCTTTTGAAAAATTAAAAATTTAAAAATTTAAAAAGGAGAAGTGTACAAGGGAAATTAGGAAATATCCTGAGGCAAATGAAAATGAAAATACAGCATACCAAAATTTATGGGATGCAACAAAGACAGTACTGAACGGGAAATTTAATAGCTCTAAATGCTTATATTTAAGAAAGAGGAAAGGTTTCAAATCAGAGACCTAACCCCAAAGCTGGAAGAAATAGAAAGAAAAGCACACTAAACCCAAAGGAAGCAGAAGGAAGGAAATTAAAAGATTAGAGGGGATTAAAAAATGAAATAGATAATTAAAAAGATAGAATCAACAAAACCAAAAGTTGCTTCTTTGAAAAGATCAATAAAATTGGCAAACCTTTAGGTAGATTGAAAAAGAGAAAAAGAGAAAAAGAGAAAGGACATGAGCAATTAAAATAATTATCGATAAAGGGGGCATTATACCAACCCCACTGAACTAAAAAATACCAAACAAGGAAGCTATGAACAACTGTACACCACAAATTAGATAACCTAGATGACATGGACAATTTCTAGAATCACACAAAATACCTACACTACTCAGGAAGAAATAGAATACCTTAAAGTAATAACAAGTAAAGAGATTGGATCAGTAATCAAAATCCTCCCAAGAGAATTCTACACACATGCATGATTATTTTGTAAGTCCACAACCTCTGTAATGAAATGTATTAAAAAAATAATAGGGTGGGTTATACACCAAATGTAAGATATGGGCTATAGTTAGTAGTAATATATTGATGATGCTCTTGCATAGTTTATTAAAAATGTTTCACAGGGAAGCGGACTTGGCCCAATGGATAGGGCATCCACCTACCACATGGGAGGTCCATGGTTCAAACCCCGGGCCTCCTTGACCCATGTGGAGCTGTCCCATGCACAGTGCTGACATACACAGGGAGTGCTGTGCCACCCAGGGGTGTCCTCCGGGTAGGGGAGCCCCATGTGCAAGGAGTGTGCCCTGTAAGGAGAGCCACCCAGCGTGAAAGAAAGTGCAGGTTGCCCAAGAATGGTGCTGCACATACGGAGAGCTGACACAACAAGATGACGCTACAAAAAGAAACACAGATTCCTGGTGCCACTGATAAGGATAGAAGTTGTCACAGAAGAACACAAAGCAAATAGAGAGCAGACAACTGGGCGGGGGAAGGGGAGATAAATAAATAAAAAATAAATCTTAAAAAAAATTGTTTCACGACAATGCAAGGTGTTGGTGGAGGGGTGATATATGAGACTCTTATATGATGTTATGAATGTTTATTTTGTAAGTTCACAACTTTTATTATATACTTATTGTTTTTATATGTTCATATATGAATGATATACTTCAGTGTAAATATATATATATATATATATTTATATAACAAAGTCAAGAACAAGATGGCTTCACAGGTGAATTTTACCAAACATTCCAAGATGAATTAATTCCAATCCTGCATATACTCTTCCAAGAAACTGAAATGAGGGAACACTCTTTAGTTTATTCTAAAAGGCCAATATCACCCTTCTACCAAAGTTCAAATAAAAATACCAAAAGACACAAGATGATGCAACAAAAAGAAACACAGATTCCCATGCCGCTCACAACAACAGAAGCAGACAAAGAAGACGACGCAGCAAATAGACACAGAGAACAGACAACTGGGGCGGGGAGAGGGGAGAGAAATAAATAAATAAATAAATAAATAAATAAATAAATCTTTTAAAAAAAATACCAAAAGAAATTAAAATTATCCCAATAACTCTTTTGAGTATAGATGCAAAACTCATCCGCAAAATGCTAGCAAAAAGAATCCAACAGCACATTTAAAAGAATTGGGACCTGCCATATTTGTAGGACCCACAAACGAGGTCAGTGGAAGTAAGGAGATTTCCAGCTTTTTTGTACAGTATCTTTTGGACAGCAGCTCCCCCAAACAGATGCAGTATTGAAGTTAACTGCTGTAGAAGCAGAAACCCTCAGAAGCTTATTAAAGTGAAGAATAATATAGACTTTTGTCCTGAATGTGATCACCTGAAACAGAAGCACATCCTTTGTGGCTATTGCTATGCAAAGGTGCATAAGGAGACTGCAGAAATCAGAAGACACATGGGGAAACTAGAAGGGGATCCTTTTAATACTCATACTGTGGAGAATGTGGTGCTGTAAATGGGAGAGACTCTAGCTGAACATCAGGGCGAGAGGATCTCAGAACAAAAAAAGGAAGAGACTGTCCTAGATCACCTAGAATTGATACTGTAGATGTTTAAACAGCATGCCTCCACAGAAAAACATTCCTCCTAAAGAGAGGAAGATTCACTGTTTTTGTGTTGTTGTACTTAACTGTTTTTAAATCATTAATATAGTTGAAAACATTCTATATAAAAAGTTTTGTGTGGAATAACTTGAAGAATATATCATAAACTCTGAAAATGTTCGTTGTGTAGAGGCCAAATGGACTTAACGTATCTGTTTGTACTATACTATAAGGTTTTAAGTAAAGGAACTTCCAAAACAGAAAAATAAAAGATTTCAGATATGCAAGGATGGTTCAACATAAAAATATCAATTAATGTAAAACATCTCCTTAACAAATTGAAGTGGGGAAAAAAACCACAATCTCAATTGACAAAGAAAAAGCACTGGACAAAATTCAGCACCCACTCTTGAGAAAAAAAAAAAAAACACTTAGAAAACTATGAATTGAAGAAAACTTCCTCAATATGACAAAGGGAATATATGAAAACCCCCTAGCTACCTCTCACTTAATGGTAAAAGACTGAGAGTGTTCCCTCTAAGATGATGACCAAGACGATGCCCACTGTCACCACTGTTATTCAACATTATACTTTAAGTTCTAGACAAAGCACTTAGGAGTAAAAAGAATTAAAAAGCATCATAACTGGAAAGGAAGAAGTACAACTTTCCCTATTAGCAGATGACATGATCCCATATTCAGAAAATTCTGAAAAATCCTAAACAAAGTTCCTAGAACTAACAAATGAATTCAGCAAAGTGGTGAGGTATAAGATAAATCCCCCAAATCGTACTGTTTTTATATACTAGTAATGAGCTATTGGAGGAGGAAATCAAGAAAAAAAATCCCTTTAAAATACTAATTAAAAGAAAAACCTAGGAATAAAGCAAACCAAGGATGTAATGGACTACACAGAGGTCTTGAAACATTGCTAAAATAAATCAAAGAAGATCTAAATAAATAAGACATTTCGTGTTCATGAATTAGAAGACTAAATATTGTTAAGAATGCAATTTTACCCAAAAGCAATTTATAGAGGCAGCCCAATCTCAATCAAAATTCCAACAACATTTTTTCAGAAATGGAAAAGCCAATCATTCATTGAGAAGGATAAGAGGCCCTGAATAGCCAAAACCATCTTGTAAGAGAAGAACAAAGTTGGAGGACTCACACTTACTGATCTTAAAACCTATTACAAAGCCAGAGTAATTAAAACAACATGGAACTGGCACAAGGGCAGACATACAGACCAATGGAATTGAACTGAGAGTTCAGAAGTCAACCCTCACATATATGGCCAACTGATTTTTGACAAGCATGCAAAGACCACTCAGTTGGGATAGAATAGTGTCATTTACCATTGCTGGGGAAAGTGGATTGCATTTGCAAATGAATATATAAAAATCAACTCAAAATGGATTAAAGACATAAATATATGAGCCAGAACTATAAAACTCCTAGAAGAAAATGTAGAGAAGCACCTCAGAACCCTGTGTTAGGCAATGATTTCTTAGACTTCACACCCAAAGCAAAACAACAAAAGAAACAACAGATAAATGGGACTTCATCAAAATTAAAAACTTTTGTGCCTCAAAAGACTTTACTGTGAAAGTAAAATGACAACTTACACCATAGCAGAAACTATTTGGAAACCACATATCCAATAAGCATTTAATATCTAGAATATATAAAGTAAACCTTCAACTCGACAACAAAAAGACAACCCAATTTTAATATTGGGCAAAAGATTTGAACAGACATTTATCCAAAGAAGATGTACAAATGATCAAAAAGTTCATGAAAAGATGTTCAATATTATTAGTCAGTAGGAAAATGCATATCAAAATCAGAAGAAGAAATCATTTCACTCCCACCAGAACCGGTACTATTTAAAAAATGGAAAATTACAAATGTTTGAGAGGATGTAGAGAAGTAGGAACACTCATTAATTGTTGATGGGAACTTACAATGGTGCAGTTACTGTGGAAGACAGTTTGGGAATTCCTCAGACAGGTAAGTATTGAATTAACATACGACCTGGCAATCCCAATTCTAGGTGTATACCCAAAAGAAGTGTCCCTCAATCGATGAATGGATAAACAAAATGTGGTATATACACACAGTGGAATAATCAGACATAAAAATGAATGAAGTTATGATACCTCAGGCAACATGGATGAAACTTGAACAAATAATATTGATTGAAGTAAGCCAATCACAGAAGGACAAACATTGTATGATCTCACTGATATGAGAAATAACTAGAATAATCAAACTCATAGAGTAAGAGTTTCTATTTCATATCATTGAAAAGCTTTGGTAATAACTGATTGTGATGATAACAAAATACTGTGAAGCTAATTAACAGCACTGACATATATTTGAATATTATTAAAAGGGGATATTTTAGGTTGTATATATGTTACTAGAAAAAAAATGTGAAAAAATCCATGGAACTGCACAATACACAGTGAACCCTAAGTTAAACCATGGACTATAGGTGAAAGTACACTTATAAATGTGCTTTCATCAAGGTTATGAAATGTACCATACTAACACAAGGGGTTAACAATAAGGTGGTATATGGGAATCCTCAATTTATGCATGATTGTTCTGTAAACCCATAAATTCTCTATTAAATGCAATTAAAATTTTAAAAAATCATTTCATGCATTATTTCATGATTCTAATATGACATTTACTAGTACTTAATGATTTGTTTCACTCTACTTTATTTCAGCATTTGCAGTGAAGAAATGCAATAATGCAGCCATTAACCACACATGAAAATATTCACTACATTCTGTACTTAACCTTAAAAAAGAAACTATCTAATTTAAATGCAACTCATGTCTTTTATTGTAAACTTTTTAAATAAAGATTGATTTTAACTGTTAACTAGGGGCACAGGAAACTACAAGGACTAAATATAGGTGTTTTGCTTCTTTCATCATGCTCATATCTTAAATTCCGTCAGCTCCTATCTGTCAGGGAAAGGCTGCCAGGTGAGCAGTCTGTCATGTCACTCTTGCCTAGACTAATAGATTCTCCAGTGGCTTTTGTTACAGCTCATGTCATACTATTAAAACTAGGTGCCTTGAAAATGGCATAACATGTAGCTAATTCTTGTCAACTCTAGATAATCAGACTCGGTTTGGCTTCAGAAGCAGATGCAGATTAGAGAAGCTATACAAATATGCAAATCACAACGCTCCCCTTTCAGCACCACTGTTCCTACCTCTAATGGCCCACGCAGAAAGTCTGTTTGTTCGGCTCCTACTTCCAGTGCTACATCAACAGAAGCAAAGGGACGGCTGGCCATCTGCTGTCGTTCTCGAAGCAATTGCTGGAGGGGGTTAAAAATGATTTGCTTTAAAATAGATTTTTAAAAATCAAATTCAACAATATCAGGTTCCAGTTTTGAACAAAGGCACTCAAAGTTCAGGAATCTTTTCACATACATATCCATATCTAGATCATTAAAGATGAAAAATGCTTTCTCCCCATTGCTTATGTTTTATTTCCATAGAGGCTTTAAATGCATGGTGGCTACAACCTTTCCCCCTGACCTCCTTCCCAATAGACCTAATGATATGTACTCAAAAGTCCTGTGAAAACCTCAGGTGAGTGCCATTACTTAAGTAAAAAGTGCTATTATGATGATGGCTATGCCAAGTTTTCCCACTCAAAATAATCCATGCTTTTGTCTTAGCTGAAAGTAAACAGTAAAAGTGTTTAAGAAAAATAATGAAAAGCTGTCAAATTGCATTGAGATTAAAGGAACATACCCTTTCCATCACTAAATCTTATATTTTGTCAAGATCCTGTCAATTGATTTGGAACCAGTAGGAATCGTTATTGGCAATGTTTATACCTTTATTCAAAGCTCCTGTGTTTATTATTTTAAAATGAGTAGTGATTAGTAGGTTGTGGAAATTTTGTACCAGGATTTCCAAGCACCTCCAGATATTTGCTTCTGTCTCGTTGTGGCTTTTCTGGGATTTTCCCAAACTAAACCCAATAAATGAGCAAGTCTTAATCAACCACCAAGCTAATCTATATTTCTGTATCTCTTTGTAATTATAATATTCATTTAGTCATGATAAGAAAAGATTGATGCCATCACTAGATATTGCAAATCTTGCCCCTCTCATTCATTACAGCTAATAAAATTGTTATTAAATATTAAAAGTGATTGAGCAATGCAATTAAATACTTTTTCAAATGAGAAGGATATCTTTTCTTTAAATAAAGGCAAAAGCCTTGAACAGGACTTTTAAAGATTCACTGGCATTAACTTAAAACATTAACTACTTTGATGTCTTTGATTGTAAACACATGTAGCACTGTCATGCATCATTCATAAAATTCTCTTGTAGATTATGAAGGAAGACAAGTCACACCTGATGGCAGTTTATTATTCAACATTCTTGATTTAGTACCTGTGGCACATTATAGTGTTCATGAAAAGATTTAAAATATAACTTAAGCCATTTATTTTTATTATTAAAAAGAGAGTATGCATGTGATAATACTGGAATGGAAATAATACAATTGTTACTAAGTGATCACTTAAGTTCTTAAACTATAATTCCTTTTGAAGTAATAACAATACACTTAAAATATTCAAAGTAAAAATAAATATGGTCTAAACTAGCAAATTACTCACTTTAATATAAATTCAAATCATATTATTAAAAACTCCGCTGCTGGTAAACAGAATCTGGTTTGTGTCTTTCTCAATGCAAGTGGCCTATTGATCTGAAGATCATGTCTATGCAAAATGCAAACACTGTTATTTCAAATGCCAAGGGATACTAAGTGTAGAAGCATCACGCTCTTTGTCTCTGGTAAACACACACATCAACACTAGCAATCTGCCAATAGCGTTAAGGAAATTATAAATTCTACTTTGGGTTTAAACACAATTTTCTAACAGATAGAGCAAACTCCATTGCATTAGTTCTCCTCAGCTTATAAATAGTATCTCATAGGATGAAGCGATTTTTAACAAAAACAACAGCTTCTAGTTCATCATCTTACTTTTTCCTTTTACCTAAAAGTGAAAGGTCTATAAAATGTAATCAATGAATGCTCAATAGCACAAATTATAATTTTGAAAATCCATAAATATCCCAAATGCACTATTTTTGACAAAGAAGAGTTCCTTGGATAGAATGTATTATTGTGACTGCCAACACTCATAATAAAAAAGATCAGTGACTGATACTTTTGTTAAGTTTTTTAAAAAATGTATTAGTAGAATGCAAAGGTATTTTAAAGATCCCAGGCTCTTTCTGCACTTTGAGTCTCAACTTTTTAAGAATTGACTCCTGACTAGGGTATGTGCCTAGCTTTGTTAACATTGTTCTCGTCCAGGACCTTTACACTATAGTTTGGAAAACAGAACATGGTAAAATTTACAATAGAAAAAAAAAAAAAAAAAATAGGGCATGTTTTAGTTTCCTGGCTGTGATCACAAATATCATGAAAGGCTTTGGCTTAACAACAGGAATTTATTGGCTCACAGTTTCAGAGACCAGAAGGTCTGCCAGCTCCCAGGGTCAGTATCATCTGGCTGGCCAGCAATCCTGAGGTTCCTTGACTTTTCCATCACATGGCAATCAATACACATGGCAGTGACTTCTTTCTCTTCTAGGCTCTGTTTACTCTAGCTTCTTCCCTTGGCTTTCTTTCTCCACGTCTGAATTTCATTCTGCTTAAGAAGGACTCCAGTAATCCAGACTGAAGCCCAACCTGATTCAGTTGGGTCACACCATAACTGAGACTGAAGTAACATCTTCAAGAGATTCTATTTACAATGGCCCACACCCACCTGAATGTGGACCCTGGTCAAGAATCTGTTCAAACTGGGGTTCACGATTCAATCTGCGACACAGCACAAGAAAAAATGCAGGAAATCATACAAATAAGAAATTAGCCAAGTGAATTTACACGGGGCTACTCATTTAAGGACTCATTAGAGGACTGTTGCTGAAATAGGCTGAGTTTCCGAATTTGCGAAACTAATGCAGGCGTTCTGTGAAATTTAGGAAAGGTCAATCACCTCTTCCTGAAATACTCTTGCTTTGGTGTGATGGATCTACTAAAATGTGCAATTCTCTTTGCTATTAACTTCTGACTCACAGCTTTATCCTTAAAGCTTTTCCTTCCTCTCCCAGTTAATATTGCAAACTTTGCCTATTTTATGTCAGAACAAAGGAGATGTAATCAACATGCTTACAACATAAAGTTTGTCAAAATTTAGTATGAACTCTAAGAAGTAAAATAGCTAGACTCTGGAGTAAGAAAGACCTTGGTATGATTACTAATTTTTCCACTTACTAGCTGTCTGAGGTTAATGAAATTGTTTAGACCTCTCTAGGCCTTTATTTTTCTCATCTGTAAAGTGGGAATAATAATAATACCTACACCACACACCTTGGAGAACTTGGTTTGAATCTCACCTTCTCTATTTACTAGCTATTGGGGCATAATCAAGTTACTTATACCTTTCTAAGGCTCCTTTTTTCCCTTATCTCTAAAATGGGAATAAAAATAATATCTATGCCATAAGGTTAAAGTGATAGTGGACATAGACTGTTCAGCCTGGTGCCAGGAACATTTACACATCAGTAAATGGTGCAATTATTATGTTAAATTTCAAGCACTAATTATGTGTTTGAAGATGGCACACTAATTACCAGAGGCCCATTTTCTTCAGTAGTGACACATTTTGCTCTATTACTCTCCCTTTTAACAAATGTTGCTAATTTATGAGACAGTTGGAAAATGTCATGATTGTGGTAAAATGAATTAGATTTGGAACTGCTTTCTGATATTTGTAACTCAGGATGATAAAAAACACAACCCGAAAATTAGGAGAACATATATATAGCACTTTTTAAATTTTGAAAATCAATTTATATTCTGTGATTGTGGATTTTTTTAATATAAAATGAGGTTCAACATTTTTATATCCATAAGAAGCCATATAACAGATGTATCTGTTTTATAACTAATCTGCTATTGCCAATTATTCAGCAGAAAGATAAAGCCAAGAGAACAAATTGATCATAACAATAAATTATAATCATGCTGCTATCAAATTGTTGTGAAGGAAATAAAAAATTAAAGAGATGTTCAAGTACTGTTTGTTGTCCATGACAGCTATTTTACTATTCAAAATCCTTACAAAAAAAACAATAGAATTTAAAAGTATGAAAATCCATGTGTAAATATGACAGCAGCTAGGTATAGTCATATTTAGTCTATCAAATATATATATGAATACAGATAATTTTCCCACTCAATATGATTACTTCAAATATTGTATCATTCTCCAAAGATTATACTAGCCATCTTCCCTTCCCCCTTCAAATTCATACAATTCTTTAATATATTTTAGGATAATAATACTTAAAAACATACATACACACAAAACAAAATGGCAACCAATTCTGTCCACAGTTGTCTTCATATCTCCTACCTCATGCCTTTTATTTCTAGGTTCCATCCATTCTTCTTCCCCACCTCCAAATGTCCTACGACCACACCCACTGTTTGAAGTGATCACTCCTCCTATGAACTGATATACTAGTTTGGCACTACTTCTTTATATCGCCATGATTTTCTTTAATCTTCTTTAAGGCAAAATTCTATTTTTATTTGTTCTATTCCCCATGGCACTTAGTAACTGTCAATAACTTTTGAAGAATGAACAATGAATGAGTGAAAGTTAAAAAATCTATCATCTGAACGTGTATGAAGGCATGTTATAAACTGATTTTAATTATGAATAAACTTTTAAAACTAAGATATATCCTTCTATATATAGAATTTGTCTTATCCTCCAAAGTATGTGAACATAAACAAAGTGTCTGAATTAGAGATTACACAACAATACATGTGATATGGTATTTCTGTTATTAACACTAATATTTAACACAAAATAATAAAAGTAAACAATTGTGTTATTTTGATGTTAGGCTGGAGTGAGGTTGTAAAGAGAAGTGGAATAATTTTAATATCATTGAGTTAGGAAAATGTGTTATTTTATCACATTTTATAACTGAATCTGCAAGGTACAAGCCTTAAACTTTAATTCAGAATACCAGGAATCTCCTGCTTCCAGTGTGAAGCACAGGTGCTAACATCACTGTCTAGGAGGACAGTGTCCTCCTAGACAGTGATGTTAGCACCTTGAGTGGCTTGGCAGGACAACCTTGTTCAGGTTACTTCAATCACTTTTCTCAACGCCTCTACAATCTTTGATCTACTAGGAATAAGTTAGCCTTGAAACTATGTTGTTTACCTAAAAGTGAAAAATTTTCAATAGCTTCCTGACAGGTATTACACAGGTTTACTGAAAATACTCGCTACCAGTGACTTTTGAAATTTCTTTGCCAATTGTTGTTTTTGCAACTTTGGTACTAAGGAATAAAACAAATGTGAGTGACTGTCCAAGAATGGCTTTAATCATTAAGAAGATTCCACTAAACACTAAGTTTACTCATTCATTTTTTCGTTATTTGAAAGCAAAACGTTGTCCTGAGTTGTCAAATGGCCATATAAAATTTTCCAGGTACGTCCTGTGGGTGTGAGGGTGGCTGCTAGAGCAGTAATGTACCAACACCAAAACCCACCTTTTACTATCATCGAGTTTACTACCAGACCAAAGAGGACAGAGGACGAATGGAAAATGTTTTAAAATCTTCCATTAAAACATAACTTTCAATATTTCCTCTAACATGTTGATATCTTATATATTAATGTCCAAATACTACACATGAATGTCTGTGTGAACAGGCATGTGTGACTATACATATCAATTACATACATCATAACAAAATAAATACATTATAATTCAGCTCAAATTAAATCTAAAATTTATCCATAAAATGTCAAATTAAGGATTAAATAATGTCAGCAAATGAGGGCCTCTTGTTTGGATAAAAACAATCATATAATTGATATGACCAAGACACAGTCTTCACGGATTTTGTTTATACTCACAGATTTGTAGATCAAGAAGGGACCTCACAGATTCTCTAGGTCAGGGGTTCTTAATTTCTTTTGTTCCACTTACCTCTTTGCCAGTCAGGTGAAAACCACGAAGCCCTCACTAAGTCCACACTATATTGTACATTATTTAATAAATATAACACACATGAACCATCATGTCCCCACAAGAATATGTTTTTTTAATTTAATTTCAATTACAGCTCACAGGCCTCTGGTTAAGAACCCCTGATCTAGGCCAAGATTCTTTCCCTGTAGACCACTCACCTCTAAAGGGCAAAAAGGTGAGTGTTAGAAAGGCAATGAACCTGGCACTAACCAGTGATACTTTTCTTAAAAAAAAAAGAAAAAAAGCTCTTTATAAAAAAAAAAACATTTCAGTGGGGAAGTGGCTGTGGTCAATCAGCTGGGCTCCTGTCTACCATATGGGAGTTCCTGGGTTCACATCCCAGAGCCTCCTTGTGAAGGCAGGCTCGCCCACACACTGCGGAGAGCTGACTCAGCAAGGTGATGCAACCAAACAAAAGGGAGACAAGTGAAGACACAGAGGAGCGCCAGCAAAGGGGTACAGAGAGCAAACAAGAAGCAAGCCGCAAAGGTGGGGAGGGGGATAAAGAAAAATAAATACAGACACACAGAAGAACACATAGCGAATGGACACAGAAAGCAGACACCAAGCAAGCTGCAAAGGGGCGGGGGGGGGGGGGTAATAAAAAAAAAACATTTCAGTGAATTCAATCATTTAACTTATTACTGTCTTTAGAAGCTAACTGCCCCTCATATAGAACCAAACTAACTGCACTATTTTCTTAAATTCTTACAACAAACAAATCTATCAACATGTATTAATGCTTATAAGTAAAACAAATTGGAGTCAATCCTGAAAATAAGCAAAACTTTTATATTTACTTTAGAATTCTATACAATTCTCTATTTTCTAGTCAACAACTTGAACATTATCTTAAAGGCAGAAATTTCTAAAATTTCTTTTTATTCCTTTCTTTCAGCTCAGTTGTTCTCAAACTTTGGGTTCATAAGGTCATATATACAAGGTCACCCATACTTTATACTGAATGATTTTTGTCTTTACATATTGATTTTAGATTATAAACACCCATGTAAATTAAGCCCCACTAAACTCTGAAAATTGTTATTATTAACAAGAGCAGAATGGCAAAACTTATATGCCTAGATAGCATTGCTATTATTTCCATATAGTAAGGTCTTCAAAAACTTTCTATTGATATTGAATTAAAGAAAATGTATCTTGATATTATAAATATGGCCTGTCTTTGTATAGCTTAATTTAGGAAAGGTCAAACTAAAGAAAGAATAAGAGATCTTGAATATGCTATATTTATTCATGGTTATGTATTCTGAGTTAAACATTATGAAAGCCCAAATCAGTAGTAGTTCTTACATGGCATGATTCTTCACACTTGAAGTTTGAAGCCAAGAAAATGTAAAAGGAGCACCTGGCAACTGACAATTGTCTATATATTTCAGTCAGTATAAATCTTCATGGAGAACAGTTTTAATTTAAAATGGATAGAACTTTACCAAAATTGAATTTTTCCAAATGAAAAAACTGTATCTTTGAAGCATCTCACAAAGTTGCTTATGAAATTAGTAGAGCTTCATATCTTTGGGTAGACTTTAATAAGGCCATTTGGTGTGGAAATATCAAGTTGGTTTGTAGATTAGTGCAAACAAAGAAAGTGAAGCTATATCCACTCCAGAAATTGCTAATATTTGTTAGCACTTCTTTGAATATTTTGAAAAAAATTATGAAACAATTAGTAGCTTTATCATTTCTCCTTGTTAGAAAGAAAGCTGCACCTGTAAGAGACCAAAAGCTCACCTGATTGTGGAGGAGAAAGAACTTTATTAACGATCTTCAAAAACGGGCACATGACCTGGATAAAATGACTGACATGCCAAACAGCAAGAAACAATGGCATCTATTCCCTAAACCTAACATGCAGGTCCCTCCCTATTCCCCATCGATTGAGTTCTTCAGGTGTTACAGCCTATTCAGGAAGTCTAATTAATTTAGGTGGGTTCCTGCTCTGAGTCACCACTCCCATTCTCTACATTCAGGAGGCTTGGCACTGCTTTTCATAATTGGTCCTGCCCTCACTTTGGTGCAGCCCTCACTTGGCACGACTTTCAAATTTTGGCGCCAAAGCAGCTGTAATCCCTTTCCCTCCCTCCTCCAACTGCAGAGCTGGCTTTGGCTTCACCTTCATGTGAAAATTTCCTTATATTCACAGTCGAAATGAAATACTAATATGTATCAGGATAGCTAATTCCTCTTTTTCATCAACTATATGCCTGCTGACTACATTAATTAATTAATTGGAATTCATGAAGAATTCCAATTTGTAAACCCTCTTCCGAAGAAAATAATTTATATCTTCAAAATAGTAAATAGTTGATTTTCCAAGTTAAAAAAATGATTATACTGATGCTATACCTGTGTATATTTGTTTTTATCTGATACTTGGCAACATACGTCATTATGCTGTACTAAGAAAAGAAGCTCTGTATGTCATGTGATACATCCCTTCATGCATTAGCAATAAAAATAATTCTCAGTAAAGTCTTATTGCATCATCAAGAGATTTCTTCAAGGACTGGAAGTAGATTCCGAAGTTTTTCTTTACTTGGCATTTCAAGATGAGACTTTACGAGTTAGACTAAAACTCTGGGCAGAAGTTTCTTTTCTTTACTTTTTAAAAAATAAAAGTGCATTTTAAGAACAATTTGATTGAGAGTTCCTTAGTGTCTTGATTTACTTTGGCTGTAATCATTCATGAATTCAACAAAGTTTTACTGAGCTCCTACTATTTGCCAAATACTTTCCTAGCAACTGATTAATAAGATGACTGTTCTGATTTCATTCAGCTAGCTTTTCCATGCTTTTAATAAATATCAGGGACTCTCTGGACAATTTACCAGGAGACTGGAGGCAAACAACTGTGAGAAATATCTGATATTGGAAGAAGTATTTATGTAGTCTGGAGTTGAAAACAACAAAGCCTTATTATTTCTTAGTGGGCAAAAATCTGAAAATAATTCAGAAGTTTTTTGAAGGTTACCTCAGGCCATTTTGAAATTGCAATTTGGATTCTTAATCCTTTCTTTATTGACATGGATGGCATCACTGATACAGCCTTTGCCAAAGATGGTATCACTTGAAGATAAAAGAAATCATGCAAAATGAAGTAACCTAGAAAAGTCTTAAAACTCTGCTATAGATTATCCTTCCTTAGGAGCAATAGGAAATACAATGGGCCTTTGCAAGGCAGTTTATGTTTTGTTTTGTTGTTAGGCACTGTTGCCTTTAAAATAAAAAAAAATGAAATGCTTATCACTTATTGTTAAAGATTACCACGGGCACTGATAAACTATAATTAACAGCATATAGAAATCTTGTTTATTCAACATATATTCATATATAAAAATAAAAATATTATGGAAAAATTGCTATGAAAGGCCTAAAATAATATAAGTACAGAGGGGTAACAGGAGGAGGAAGTGCTTTAGATAGGGTAGTTACAGAGGTCTCTTGAGAAACCACGTTTGACCTGAAACCTTGCATACTCAGAATAGAAATGCTACACTGTGGTTATAAACATCCTCAAAAGCTCAGTGGTTTTTAACACAGAAGGGTTTACTTCTTGCTTATACAAAATCTTCTGCAGGTCTAGGTAATTCTGCATATGGTAACTCAGCATTATAGGCTGCTTCAGACTTGTAACCCTCCCATCTCAAACCCAGGCTTCCTCTGGTATCACGGCAAAGGAGAGAGTAGTGATTCATGTATGGGCTTTTCACTGTTTCAGCCCAGAAGTGAATTACATCATTTTCTAGGAATGGTCAAATGGCCCAGCCTAACTACACAGAGACCGAAAAAAAAAAAAAAAAGGAGGGGAGCAATTAGAACATTAGGTAAAGGAAATAAAGGAAGCCAGAAAAAAACATTTTGGGCAGAGGGAACAGGAAGTGCAAAGGTCCTGGGAAGCTCGGCTGAGCTTATCCAAGAAACAGAAAGAAGGCTGAATCTTCATAAGCAAGGTGGTGAGGAGGTGGAGACCAGTCAAAGTACAAGAGTGGCTTCAGCAAGATTAAGACAATCGAAATTACATATATTAATCATCAGGTGCACAGGATCTAAATAAATTAGATTCATCATATTTTAGAACATAACTTATCTTGGTATTGCTCAGAGAGTTCACTCCTATGGTGTCAGGAACAAACAGGCACAAGAAAAAGGGTTTACCATCCTCAAATAAGATTATTTAAAATATAACCAACCCAGAAAATAGCAACAGCAGTTAATCTCATGTACAATGGACTTTGTTCTCTCACTAAGTATCAAAAGGTCAATTTTGTATGTAACCTGCTTTAAAATAAAAGGCCAGGTGGTTGTAATTTATCTGAGCAAATCAAAATGAGGAAAAGGATAAGTACTGAAAAGGTCATTTAAAAGTTAGATCTCCAGAATGGATGCTTAATACGTATTACTCCTCAAAGAGCAAAAATTGGAAGGAATGTGGGTAATTTCGAATTTTGAAACTTGCACTTAAAAAAACAACAACAAATTTTCCACATAGAATACCCTCACAGTCATGTTGTGGAACACTTTACTAGGTTGTGAGAGAAATGCTTGCTGTACTCTCAAGAAGAGCAAATTAATGCTGTGTCTTTTACATCCAGGAGGTACACAATTTGACCAAGTCAACCTTGATGGGTAGAAATATAAAAGTAGCTGATTACAATAGAAATGGCATATCGACTCCTGCTTGTGTGTCAGTAATTTATGACTGAAAGGTCTTGTTACAATAAAGCTAAGATCAATCATTCAGTATTTTTTCCCTTAAGTATTAAAATACTAAAGAAAGCCCTGCCACCGATTCAGGAAACTGATACAAATCTCAAGATACAATTCTAAACCACAAAATGCTAGCTAACAGTATAAGAAATTCTAAATGCAATATAATCTAGGTAGTTTTTTCATTTACTGTACAAGGATTTCGTGTTGAACACTTAAGTAATTTGTGACAATAATTTTCATGTTCTTCAAGAGGTATGTAAATCTTCCTGGAGGCATACATGACCAAAACACTGCCCTGTTCCTCTTAATATTTTTAAATTATTTTTTCTTCTAAGAAAAATGTGATGATTTTGCTATTAGCTAATGGAGTCCTTTTCAGTTCAATATTGAGGAACTCTAAAAATGAATCTTTTGGGAAATGTTCCTTTATGAAGTAGGAAACCTGCTATGATGATCATGAAATTCTCTATTGGGACCACTGTATGATGTTATGCATGTATATTTTGTACGTTCACAACTTTTATTATACACTTATTGTTTATATATGTTCATGTATGAATGATATACTTCAATTAAAAAAAATTTTTTAAGTCCCTATTGGAAGAAGCCTATGGTGTTGTTCATTGATGAATCAATGTGAGAGATTTAAATATGCAGTCTTTTCTGCTTTCAATCTTTTGTGAAAGAAAACATGATATAAACATATTTTAAAAGTAAATAAAAGTAATTTCAATCATTCAAAATTTTAAAATGTTAAGGACAGTTTGGTGTAGTATAGATTACTCATGACCAATATAATTGCCTCTCTCGTACTTGGAGGAGTCCGGTAAACCACAAAAATCAGGACGTTAGAAACACTCAGTGGTCATAACAGACTCATTGCAATAGCTCATTTTCCAAGTCGGAAGGAATGCTAGAGGGGACTTAGTTTAATATTCCCATTAAAGCATGGTCAATTATGCTATGAGTTTTCTGACACATGGTCATCTAGTATCTTTGAATACATCTAGCAAAAGAATCACATTTTAGCAAAGCAGTAATTTCCCCTGAAATATTTACAACCTTGTTAGAAAATTTATTATATTGAACAAAAGCTCACATTTTGGGGCTCTTTGTGGACCATTAAGGTTATAAAGGATACTTCTAATCTTATTTACTAAAATTCCTTCAAATATACATTAGATATTTAAATTTTTTCTCATGTCTTCAAGTTAAACATTCCAATATCTTAACATTTTTTATTCACTGTTTATGCAACAAACATTTACTGAATATTCCAATGTTCTAGGAACAGGCTGGGCACTAGCATAAAAAGATTTGAAGCATAGTTCTGCTGACCTCAAGGAGTTTATGCATTATCTCCTGAGTAAGACAGAACTGTTCTCACAAGAACTTTAATCAAGACAAGTCTTCCGTACTTAGTATTTCTATGAATTATTTTTTTTTTAGGGGGTACCAGGGATTGAACCTGGGACCTTGTACATAGGGAAACAGGCTCTTATCCATTGAGCTACAGCCGCTTCCCTATGAGTAAATTTTTTAAACTAAATTCAGAACTTCACATTTGTATTTATTTAATTTTTTATGTGTTGTTGTTGTTCTACCTATTTTTCTCTTAGTGCAGAATTCTTTTGAATCTATGTACTTACAATGTATTAGTTCTCTCTCCCTATATTATCATTCATGTTGATTGCCTATTCTACTTCCTTGACCAGGTCAACATCTGTTGATGGCAAAGAAAAACAATCAAGGCAGCAAGCTTGCTAGTGATCCAGGGCAAACCATAAAAGCCACCAAGAGAATGACTTCTGCCATGCCATATTCCAGGGTACCCTCCTTGTAGTGATGTAAAAAGGTAGACCAGATAAAACATATGGATTTACAAACTTTCAGCTTGTTTTCACAGACTACATCCACTCTTGGATACTACAGGTCCGTGGTACCTAAGAATTTTGCTAGCTAGCAGACTAAGAATATTGTCTTTTATTTTTAAACCTTGATAATCATCTTTTGTCCACTGCAAAAACTTACCCAAATTCCTCACTAGACCCTCTCCTGAAGTACAGCTTTTGGATATGTTGTTGAATTCTAAATTTTGTTTCATGAATACATATAGTGTGAGATGTAGGCCCCAAACCTGGGGCAAATGACAGAGGTCCTATACACTTCAGCTGTAGCCAGGCTCTAAGAAACTGCTGATGGTTTTCTAGGCTCATTTAATCTCATGGTGCCAAAAATGTACCCAAGAACTTTGTAGCTCTTTCCTCTGTTTCTTGTCTGCTTCACATATTGAATGTTACATGTTTTCCTGAATCTATTGACTTAACGTGGTATAGTCCTACTTACAAAACATATTTAATCCTATAATATTTTCCCTTTACCAAGCCCATTTAACTTCTCACTAAATACATTCTATGTATTTAGTACTTAACCAATAAATTCCCTTATTCTAATACAATATATTTTTCTTCTACCAATTTGCCCATCAACTTTAAATTTTATAATCATGCCAATTATTTCTTGGTTGATGAAAATGTTAAATGGATCAGAGAAAATAAATGAACCCCTTTTTAGCCGATTAGAGACCTTTCTCTAGAAATGGACACTTACATAGCAATCAACAATGTATGACTCTATTGAATTTTTGGGTTCTTGATAGGGTTCCCAATAAGTAGTCCCTTCTTATCCACTTGGGGTTCTGAACAAATTGAAAAATAAAAGAATAGAAGACATAATGTCACATTTATTAGTAATGCTGATTATTTCATCTCAATTTACAAACCAAATAAGTCTCTCTACTTCCCTAGGAGAGGAATGGGTGGGGCAACCTAACCAGCAAAGATACAGGTTGTTGGGCTTTACCAAGGGCCAAGGCCTTATGCGGCAACTCTACTATGCAGGTGTGACCTTTCTTAAGCAGGTATTGCTGAAGCAAGGATTTAATTATATTTAAAAAAAAGTCTTTAGAAATTGTTGGGTGGAACAATATTTATTGTTATTAACCTACTAAGATGTCCAGTTCTCTATCTATCTATCTATCTATCTATCTATCTATCTATCTATCTATCTATCTATCTATCTATCTATCTTACAGAACCTGAATGAGCTTTAAATAGTAAGTGTTAGGCTTAGGTAGTCAGCACTATTTCCTTTACATAAAACTCCATTCTGTACTTATTGTCTGGCCCCATTTAAAAGGTCCATTAGGGAAGTGGATTTGGCTCAGTGGATAGAGCATCCACCTACCACATGGGAGGTCCGCGATTCAAACCCCGGGCCTCCTTGACCTGTGTGCAGCTGGCCCATGTGCAATGCTGATGTGTGCAAGGAGTGCTATGCCACACAGGAGTGTCCCCCACGTAGAGGAGCCCCATGCGCAAGTAGTGCACCTCATAAGGAGAGCCACCCAGTGCGGAAAAAAAAAAGTGCAGCCTGCCCAGGAGTGGGGCGGCACACACAGAGAGCTGATGACACAACAAAAAGAGACACAGATTCCCAGTACCACTAACAAGAATACCAACAGACACAGAAGAACACACAGTGAATGGACACAAAAAGCAGAGACCTGGGGTGGGGGTGGGGGGAAGGGGAGAGAAATAAATCTAAAAAAAAAAAGGTCCATTACCACATACTCACACATATATACATTCTTTCCTCTTCTCAGCTTTGTTTTTCTCCATACCATTCTCCCCTATCTGCCAGGCTAAATAATTTGTTTGCTATTTATTTGTCATCTATTTCCCACTGAGAATACAGGAATATTTTTGTTAAAATATCAGCATCTAAAAAGTGCCTGGTATATGGCAGATGTTCAGTAAGTATATGCTGAAATAAAGAATCAATTTAGGACCAGGGAGGGACCTATGGATGAACTTTAGAATTATGTTGTTTGAACACAGGCTCAAGGTCACCTTTTATCATGTGAACTAATTACAAAAGAGAGACTGAGGAGAATAAGAAATACTGAAGGATGCTTTTCAGAATTTATTTGAAGAATTTTTAAACTCACAATAAGAATCTTATTCTGCATTTAAATTATGTATGGACTTAACTTACAAACAGATATAGATATTTTAATTTTAAGGAATTTTCTGGAAATACAATAAAATGAAGAGACTTTATTCAATTTGGGAAATTTCTATGTTGTTGAAGTTTTATTATGTGTGTATCATTACACATTTTAGTGTTAGCATTATTTAATGTGGCCAGATAATATAGTTAGATATAATTTGAGATATGAAATAAATTAGCAGGTAAACTTCCATTCTTGGGTATAGAGTGGCATTGAAGTAGATTTGATACATGTACTATTCCTACCATTTCAGCACTTTCTGGGTATAAAAACAAATCTGACCACTATGGGTCCCAGGAGGATATGCAAAGATGCAGTGATTAGAATTTGTACTGTGCCTCCTGAAGGTGCAAACAGAGCTGTACTGATAAATTGCTGACCTACTTCCCCAGGAAGTATAACCACTCCCATAGGCTTAATGGTAAAGCCCAGTGGATTAAGAGAAAAATGTGGAGGAAAGTTAGAGAAGGAAACCTTTCACTACTCAATTTCCATAAGGAGTAAATTTCCATAAATATACTTCTAGCCTCTCTCCTTGCTCTTTACTCATTCTACTGTCAGGAGGTGGAATGATTTATTCTGTTGGTAAATTGGGGTGTGTTCAACTCAGGTCTACCTCTTTTCCACTTGGAAACTAATCTATCTGCAGATAATGTGAATTCTATACTGATCCTTCATGCCATAACTTCTTATCTTGAAAGTCCTACATCCTACTCCTGCTGTAAGAGAAAGCATGCTCTAGTCTAGCGTTGTCCATGGCAGGTGACTGAATAATTCTGCCTAATTCTGGGGATCAGAATTAGCAAGCTTATTTGGCTTATGGACCCAAACTGCATCCTTCGGCATGTCCTTTATCATTAATAAAGATGATATAATGGCTAGTATTTTATACTTAATTGTTTAGTTCACATTTGTTCAGAACCCAGGCAGAAAAGAGAGTGCTAATTACAGGGAACCCTTCAGAAACTTCCAATAACTACACTATTACCCAGTCCCCATTTTTCTATCTCCTTCAAAAGAATGCCAGATATTGTAAAATGCTTTACTGAAATCAAGTTATATCATATCTGTAGCAAAGCCTTCCTCTATCGGCCAACTTATCCAAAAAAAAAGAAAGAAAAAAATGTGTAGTTTTGAAGTCTTGACTCATTTATAGTTTCAGCCTTTCTAACATAATTACTTTTACTGAATAAATGAATGAATACATGAATCAATGATCAGTTTTGAAATCTATCTTGCTAAATCTGGGATAGATACATACATACATAGATTAGACAGACCCATCTGCTATATGCCTTTTCCTATTATATACTCTAAAATGATATCATCAATTTTCCTTCTCCTAGGATTTAGTATCCCTAACAGTATCCCCAATAGTTTCTTTCACTATTCTCTACACTTTCTGAGAGTTGAAGCTGTCAGCAAAGCAAGTCAAGAGTTGATCATATCTTCTGCTTTCAGCAGATGCCCAGATGGGTGCCATTCCCCTACAATTACTCCAGCTTGACTCAGTGCCAGTTTTGTAATCTGCCTTTGGGACAAAGAAAAGACAATTTATCACAGGTCATGTAATTATGACTATACATACTTTCAGCTCAAAGGATATATTTTGAAATTAACTCAAGTGCAGTATTCATTAGAATGACCATCTTTAAAATGTAAGTAATCTGATTTATGTGCATGTTTTCCATTTATTACAGTTTGTATCGATACTATCTTGGCTCAAAATACCAATTCTCAATGACAGGATAATCGCACGACCAAAATAAATAACTTACTGATGAATTACATGTTTCAAAGCTTCTAAATTTCAGACAATTCTCTGCTATTTTATCTTTTTTGTCTTAATATAGGGTAAGTGACATCCTTTGGTGAAAAATGCTACATATTATTTGAATCGATCATTAGAAAATCGAGATCCCTCCAAATGCTGAGGCTGTGGAAACAGGCAAGAAAGAGGCAAAGTGCTTGTCATCCAGATTTATATTCTACATAGAAAATTGAGATTTAAAGCATGGAATATTAATTTACAACAGAAGATTTTAATGACAAAGCAAGGCAGAAATGCAGATGTGAGGTCAATTGTCAAGAGAGTGGCATAAACAATAAGTGCTATGATTTCAGATAAACACAGCATCACAGTGTACTTGACTGGACTGGTGCTAATGGTCTGAAGAAGCCTGTGAGACCAAGATGACCCTTAACTGATGGGGAGGATTTGAATAAACTACATTATGATAATTAAATGATAATTTGGGTCAGGATAATGCTTTCATTTTAAAATGTTCTAAGTTTCATAAGAATAAGAGTATCCCTTATTCCTTCTTCATACTATAAATTCTTGTATATTATCCCTTCTCATTTTCCAAACTCTATACATTAATTTTCTTTCCTGCCTTCTTTCCCTTGGAATCTCAAATTTTCTCATCTCTGACTCCCATAAATCTTTCTCCATCTTGAATTGTCTATTCTCTTTTAGTTACAGTAACTGGAGAAGATAAGTTCTCACTCTTCCTATACATTGAAATAAGTATAAATAACATTAATTGTTGATTTGACATCAGCTCTGCTCACCAAGCATTACAATATATAGTAGTTGGGCATGCCTGGTATCAGTGTGCGTGGCATGCCAACAAAAGCCAATTGAATCATACCACTGTACTAGACCTCTTAGGCTTTGTTAATTAAGAAACCACCTTATATCCAACTCTAATTCCAAGGGCAGTTAGGTCAAACATCAGAAAAGTAGATGTAAATTGTTGGAAAGTAAATGAAATTTTATAAATACAATTAAAATAGACCTGAAAATTTAATTGATCTCTACTGTCTTTTAACCACTTCTTCTCTCCTCTCCATCAGTGATAAAAGTAATGAATATAGCATAAATTATTACTCAGTTCCCTGAATACCACCATTTTCAACAAAGCACATACACATGTTTCCTTTCTGAGAATCATAAGTAAACAGTTATAATTTATTTGTCCCATTCATTGCCTACTTACTTCAAAAATGTGAGATGCCTAACCAAGCAAATATGACTCTACCTCAGGGGTTCTTAACCAGGGGTCTGTGAGATTGAATTGAAATTCAAAGAGACATTATTCCTGTGGGGACGTGTTGGTGTAGGTGTGATATATTTATTAAATAATACACAGTAGAGTGAGGACTTAATAAGGGGTCCATGGTTTTCACATGACTGACAAAGGGGTCCGTGGAACAAAAAAGGTTAAGAACTCTTGCACTAATTTAAATGGCTCAATCTCAGAACAGTGACCAAAGCTACTGTAAGCTCATCAGTCTAAGTTATATACACTACAGACAAATAATACACAGAAGATAGGAGTTTAAATGTTACCTTTCAGTAAATTCTCTTGCTGACATCTCAGTTTGAACTTAGAATAACATTTATGATAATTTACTATACACTGCTGGCTCAAAACATTTAATTGGAAATGATACAAATGTACCTTTAGAGAATAATGTATCAGATCTGGCAAAACTTTTTCCAGTGCAGACAAAAAAAGACCAAGTACAATGTCATTGATAATTATGCCCTCTTCCCATAAAAAAATCTCTTACCCCTTTCTAAAGGACAGTATTAAAAAAGGAGCAAGACATTATGAATTCTCAAATGTATTTATCATCTATCTATTTCTTTATCTCTTTATTACTAAAACAATGATTCTTTTTAGAAAGAGTACGCTTTTTAAGTGATTTTACAAGAACCCTGTGAATTTTGATGTTAATTCTCTCAGGGAAAGTAAGTCACAGAGCATATGTGGGACTTGCTAAAGGGCATAAAGCAACTCCAGTCAATAGAGTTACTTTACTTCTCATTGTCTTTTTATTGTAGTATTGACAATGCTGATCTACTCAAAATAAGAAGCTGAAGAATTCCAGGCTAATAGGAAAAGAGCACTCTCAGTTCCATGCTTAATTGTAGATATTAGAAATAGATAAAAAACTATTTGAGAGGTTAGTAACATAGCTCAAAGGACAATTCTTAAAATCTGATTATGTAGTTATTCTCATCAGAAATAATCTAGTATGTAAAAGCTCAGTTGATCCAAAACTGCATGACTCCATGACTGAATTTAAATTAGAATATTTTACTTCTTAGGCTATCACATTAATTTAGATCAAGATTAAGAACATAATGGCAAAGCGTGCCATTTGGTGGTCAGTGTAATATGAGCCAGATGTCTTCACTTACATAGGTTTCGATGTCAGATTTTGAGCTGGGCCTGAGAATGTGAAGACAGTTTAGGTACTAGATAACTTAACGGGTAAAATTAAAGTCATGGCAAAGGAAGAGAGAAGTGTATTGTGTTATTTGGTCAGATGACAGCTGTGGTAGGCTGAATAATGATGCCCCAAGGTATCCAGGTCCTACAAACTGTGATTGTTAACTTACATGGCTAAAGGGACTTTGTGATGAAATTGAGGATCTTGACATGGGAGGTTATCCTGGATTATTCAGATGTGCCCTAAATGTAAACACAAGAGTCCTTTAAAGAAGGAGGTAGAGGGACATTTAATTATAGGTGACAATGTGACCGCTGAAGCAAGATGCTACCCTGCTGGCTTTGAAGATGGGGGAAGAGGCCAGGAACCAAGGAATACAAGGATGCAGCTTTTAAAACTGGAAAAGTCTCCCCTATGACTTTTGGAGTGAGCATGCTCTGCCAACACCTTGATTTTGGTCCAATGAAAATGATTTTGGACTTTTGATTCTACAACTGTAAGAGAATAAATGTATGTTATTTTAAGCCACCAAATTTAAGGAAGTTTGTTATAGCATCCATAAGAAACTAATACCACAGCTAATTGAAAGAGGGTCTGAGGCTAGTATAATTTAAGAAGATAAAAAAAAAGAGGTATGAAAATATAACTCTCCACTGATTAGAACTTAGATATAACCATGTCGGTCAAAAAACAATGCATTAGTGTGCACACTAATTCTTTTTTTCAAACCTGAAAAAAGTAATCAAAATTTTTAGAGAGAAACCAGACATACTAAACCAAGAAATAAATACTTTTCTTTCACAATCTCTGTGATCTAACCAGGTAATTTAGAGAAAGAGAATAGTGAAAATATTTTACACTACAAGAGTTTTCAGGCCTTTGCTAAAGTATGGAAGTAATCTTTTATACATGTGCAATTCACTAACTAATGCAATGTAATATATTTTAAATTGTTAAATATTAACCAAAGCAAGAAGCAAGCCTGTGGTAGAGGGCAGATTTGCAACAAAATGAGGATTTATATAAAATTCAGCAAGTATAATACAACAAAATGAAAAGATATAACTGGTAAGAGAAGTACTACTTAAATAAAGTCTTATATAAAGTCTTGCTCCATTTTTTAATTTATTTTTACCAATACCTCTATGATCTTAACCAATTCTGCTTTCTGGAAAGAGAAGAAAATTTCCACATGTAATACTACAAATTTCTATTAGTATTTGAATAACAATGAGGTATACTTATGCTTGAAAAACACAAAAAACTTAAGTGTTTGGTTCTCAGGATCCAGAGGGAAGCAAGTATTTGGGGGGTCAAGGTCAAGTAACAAGATAAACAAATTATAGATATTCAAGATTATTAGTTCAGTTCAACAAACAAGTACTGATTAGAGACTAGATTCTGAGAAATGTGTTAGGCAGTGAGAATAGGAAGACAAGACTCTCTGTCTTCAGAAGATATAATTTAAATATGCTATGAAAGAGATGTTCACATGCAGCTATGGGGGCAAAAGAGGTCTTCATTTAACTCAGAGTGAGTGAATTATGGGCTAGGAAGGCTTCTAATTGATTCTTGAATGAGAAGGAGAAGTTAACTTGGAGAGTAAGTTAGGAAGAGAAGGAAGGATAGGAAAGTGGGAAAGAAGAAGACACAATAAGCAGAGGGACTAGAATAGGAAATGTAAAGACACAATCGTAAATAGCATGTAGCAGTCAATACTTTCCTTTCCTCAGAACATAAGGGAATTTAGTGGAAATTAATAGGCAAGATGTCAAAATCTACTCACAAAAAGTATTCTGTAGGGAACAGGGAATCTGGGCATGTTTGTTCTCATTTTTTAATTTAAAAATTTTTGTGCTAGAAACAAAATTTTATTGTTCATAAATTGTATTTACTAAAAATTTAGCCTGGTTAATATTTTCTCAAAAATTAGACTATGTATGAAGTATATCTTACTTTAAAAATAGTAAATATAATGCATATGTACACTTTGAAGAATATAATGGTCATCGATGTACTTACCACTCTCTTAGGAAAGAGAAGGATCACTATCTTTGAAGTCCCCTGTAGCAGTTTGATATTTAGGAATTCCAAAAATGGATATTAGATTATATTTGCAACCTGGTCTGTTGGCATACTAGATTGTATAGGATTCGGAGGTTTCACTCTGACTTGATCAAATAATGATTAAGGCTTTGATTGGGCCACGTCAGTAGGACGTTGAGTCCATGCCCCCTAGGTGGGCAGGGACTCAGAGAGAAACTGCATAGCAGAAGAGGGAGGTTGGAGTTTTGGATGCTGGAACCCCAGGAAGCAAATACGCAACAGACACAAGCAGAGGCCCCAGGAAAAGAGATGAACTGTTGGCCTGGTAGTTTACAACTGGTCTTGTGGAGATAGCAGAGCAGCTGAGCCCAGAAAGAAATGAGCCCCAAGAGAGAGACAAGACTTATCCCAGCCTATAGCCGATATTGGAAGAAGTTGGCACCACAGAGCCTTAAGAGGAAGAGGGAGGTTAAACCCTTGCAGAAACCGGCAGCCATCTTACTTCAACACGTGGCAACAGACTTCAGTGAGGGAAGTAACTTACACTTTATGACCTTGTGACTGTAAGCTTCTACCCCAAATATTATACCCTTTATAAAAATCAACAGATTTCTGTTACTTTGCATCAAAATTCCTTTGGCTGATTATACACCCCCTATATACCCCTCCCAGATTGTATCCCTCTCCTTTCAGATGAAATTTGTGTGTTGAATGTTTTGGTAATTATTATTTTTATTTTAATAATTTTCCATATATGAGTTCATTGTCAAACAATATATGGTTTAGATATGACTATGTTTGTTCTTCACATGCTGTAAAAACCCTGAAGTTTGCTTTTCCTGCATATTGATGCTTATCTGTAAAGTTATTCATTTTTTACTCATAATATCCTACTATATGAATATCACACAGTTTATTTATCAATGGTTATCTTTGTTACTACTAGATGTTTGTGACCACAAACAATACTGTGAAGACATTATTGGATATAAAGGAGATATAGCCAGTAAGAGTTACACATATAAAGCCAGTAAGAAGTTACACATATCTTCAATTTTGCTAGACGCCACATTATTTTCCAAAGTATTAAATGGCACCAGCTTACACTTCCACTGCTCTACATGGACACCAACACTTGATATATGTCAGATTTAAAACTTTCTCCCAATAGGGTATGTACAAAGTTGTTTCTCAAGGTGTTTTTAATTTGTATTTATCTCATTAGTAATGAAAATAACCATCTTCACATTTGTAGTTTTTATTTATTTTTTAATTTTTTTTTTTGCTTTTCATTTCTGTGTGAGATTTTTATCTTTTTTTTAAATTGATTTTGTAAAAATATTACATTAAAAAAATATGAGGTCCCATTCAACCCTACCACCCCCACCCCATCACTCCCCCTCCAGCAACCCTCACTCCCATCATCATGACACATCCACTGCACCTGGTAAGTACATCTCTGGACATCTCTGCACCCCATGGTCAATGGTCCACATCATGGCCCATACTCTCCCACATTCCATCCAGTGGGCCCTGGGAGGATTTACAATGTCCGGTGATTGCCCCTGAAGCACCATCCAGGGCAATTCTAAGTCCCAAAGGCGCCTCCACCTCTCATCTCTTCCTGCCATTCCCCATACCCATCAGCTACCATGTCCACTTTTCCCACTCCAATGCCACCTTTTCTCTGTGGACCTTGGATTGGTTGTGTCCGTTGCACCTCTATGTTAAGAGGAGGCTCAGATTCCACATGGATACTGGATGCAATCCTCTTGCTTTTAGTTGTAGGCCCTCTAGACTCCATGGTGTGGTGGTTGTCCTTCTTCAACTCCATCTTAGCTGAGTGAGCTGAGTCCAAGAAATCAGATTGTAGGAGCTGAAGTCTGTTGGGGCTCAGGGCCTGGCTATCATATTGTCAGTCCAGAGATTCAAATCCCCTAAATATATCTTAAACCCCAACACCAACTACAATTCCAGTAAAGTAGCATGAAAGTTTTGTGCAAAGAGATCCCATCTGAGCCCAGCTCCATTTGTAGTTTTTATAGTTTATTGATTATGTTTCTACTTCTGTGCTATGCCTCTTCATCCCTTTGGCCCATTTTCTATTTAGTTGTCTTTTTCTTATTTATTAATAGCAGTTATTTAAATATATCAAATCCTATATTGACATGTCTTAAAATGTCATCTCCCAGTATATGACTTATCTTTTCATCTTCCTCTAAGGTTTTAAAAAAATTGATTGTGGTTTTATATATATATAACATAAAATTTTTCAATTTTCCATTTAGTCACAAGTCAGTGGCATTAATTACATTTACAAAGTTGAGGATCCTACTTCTTTTTTTCCACATGTATAATCAACAGCCCTAAGAACACTTATTTAATATTCCATTCTTTCCCCATCAATAGCAATCAATTCATAAATTAATTTTTATATATTTCATATGGGGTTTATTCCTGGACTTTAGTCCTAATTCCAAAAATCTGTCTCTTCTTGAGCATATACCACAATAAATTTTAATATCTGGAAAGGTAAGTACCTCACATTTTTTTCTTCTTTTTCAAGAGTATCCTGGTTTTCTTTATTTCTTTAAAATCAGTTTATTAACAAATATTTAGACATATTCAAAAGACTATGTTTATATATGTTAATGCATATATTACATATCTATTAAGTAAAAGTATAATATATATCCGTGAATCTACCATCCACTCTAAGAACTAGACTGTTATTAAAGTTTTCATCTGTCCATGCACTCCTTTCCTATTTCATCCTCTTGCTTCCCAACTCCAGAGATAACCATTATTGTGAATAATTTTGGTTTTGAAAAATATTTATAAAAATGTTCTCTAGCTGTAAACAGTCCTTTGCAATTTCCTTTTTTCTTAAACTTATGTTTATGACATTTACCCATGTTGTAGCATGAAGCTATTTTATTCATTTTTCCCAGTGATTTGAACTGATAAAGATACAAAGTTTCTAAATAGTGTGGGTTTGATGCTGGGCACTTTATTGTTTTTGTTGTTCTAATTATCTAACCCTATGCAAAAAATACTATACTTTCTTAATGACTCTCCCTTTACAATAAGTCTTGATCTCTTGAAAGACAATCTAATCATTTTCTTTCTTTTTTCCAAGAGTGTCTTGTCCCATGTGGAGCTGGACCATGCGCAGTGCTGATGCGTGCAAGGAGTACTGTGCTACGCAGGTGTGTCCCCCACGAAGGGGAGCCCCACGTGCAAGGAGTGTGCCCCAGAAGGAGAGCCGCCCAGTGTGAAAGAAAGTGCAGCCTTCCCAGAAATGGCGCTGCACACACAGAGAGCTGATACAACAAGATGACGCAACAAAAAGAAACACAGATTCCCGGTGCCGCTGATAAGGATAGAAGCGGTCACAGAACACACAGTGAATGGACACAGAGAGCAGACAACTGGGGGGAGGTGGGGAGGGGGAGAGAAATAAAAAATTTTAAAATAAAAAAAAAAGTGTCTTGGATATTCTTGAGCCTTTCTTCTTCCATGAAAATTTTATAATTATCTTCATGGGCTATAAAAACATTGTTGCAATAGTTACAATGGTATTTAATTAAATCTATAGAACAAATTGAGTAGAATTGATAACTTTACTACACTGAATTTTCTTATCCATGAAGACGTTATTTCTCCCCATTGTTAGTTCTTCATTAATGCCTCTCAATAAAGCTTTATAAACTGTATATAATTTCTACATAAAATGCCTATATTTTAAAGGTCTTCCTAAATTTTATACCTTTTTTGCTACTATAGAAAATATTTTTAAATAGCATTTTTTGTTTGTTGTGGGTATAGATACATATGAAATTTTCTTTTGTATATTTAATTAGCTTCTGGCAATATTTTTATCTTTTAATATTTCTAATAATCTGTCCGTAGATTCATTTAGGTTTTCTATGTAAAAAATCTGAATAAATCATGTTTGTTTCTGATCTATATGTTTTAATACTTTCCTTGATTTGCTGCACTGGCTAGAGGAAGCAGTAATGAATAGAAGTGAGGGAGGGTATCTTTGCCTTGCTTACAATTTTAAAGAGTATGCTTTTTACATTTCTCTACTAAGCTCCTTATTTGGTATATGAAGGACTTCAAGGGATACTTTTTATCAGTTAAAGGAAATTTTCTGGTATGCCTAGTTTACTAAGATTTTTTCAGAAATCATGATTAGAAGTTGAATTTTCTGCATCCATTGATATTACCATATGGTTTTTCTTCTATAAATATGTTAATTACCAACATTCAGAAGTTGGGCGGCGGAATAACTTCTAATGAAAGATAATAAGAAGGAATAATTAAAGAGGTAGCTAAGGACCTAAAACAGGATGAAGTTACAGACACTAAAGGAAGAGAAACTTTGAAACACTATTCAAAGTAGCAGAAATATCCTGCTCCCCTCTACTCCTGATTTTTGCCTTTGACCTTTAACAGTCCCAGTGATTCAATCTTGAGGTTTCTTTTTCCTCTTGACTTTGTCCTTACATGATATTAGCAACACATTTTTGGTTTACACATCTTTTTTACTGAACTCATGCACCAGGATTTTTTTTTAACTTAGTTTGGCAATAGGTCTCTATTTCTTAAGGATTTACCTTACTCTATAATTAGCTTTGGTTTTCTTGACCCTAAGCTCTTCTTATACTCCTGATAATTCAGGAGTTTAATAAGGATGCCTTGGCTCTCTGCTCCTGATAATAATTGTTAACAAACAAGAAAGTAAAATTTCAGTAGGTTGCAGCAGACTAGCTCATAAGCTGCACTTCTTAGACTATCAATAGCACTAGATAGTCTCTAGGTATCTTCCAGTTACCCACAGGATTTATAATTATTTTAATTCTTAATAAAAAACAAAAACAAAATACAAAATGCAACCAACACAAGGAAAACAAAGACCTGAAATTATTGTGGTAAAAGATGTTGCTAGACCATTACTACACAAATGAGTCTGTGAGGTTGGATTTGCAGTTCTGTTTACATTGAGTAGCACGATAATCTTTACATATTTATTTATTTATGGATAAAATTGTATTTTTATTACCTTGACTTACTGAATGTGCCGCAGACAATTTGTATTACAGGAATGTCATTGATTGGTCACGTGACTAAAACAAGAGCTCCAATGACTCAATTTAATGTCTATGGATTGCCAAATTTAGTGACTAGTAACCTTGATATAGCTTCTAACAATTCTTGAACAGCAGAAGTTATGAGAAAATGGTTTGAAAAAAATCTTGATTTTTTTTTCTTTGCTCCTCTGTATTAGCTTTCCTGCAAAGATCATGTGAGCAGAATGTGCAAATTGGTGGATGTGCACTGTTGATTATTTCTTTGAAATAACCTAATGGTAAAACCACTGAATAGAATATTACTAGTAATGGTAATTTCTGGATAACTGCTTTTTCACCTTCTCATATTTCTTCCTGATACTAGTAACAAATGGAGCATTGTTCAGTTTACACTGAATTCTATCAGTGTTTCTGTCACATGCTAGAGAAGTCCATCACGTTGAGATGCCTACATGACTCTCCTCTCCTTGCTTGCAAAATCTGGCATATATTCTGGCTCATGGACATTCAGATTCACTAAATTCATTAAAAAATCATAGTGGTCTGGAGCAGGCTAGTTTAAGGAATGAAAAGAAGACTCTGGGACATGGCAGAACACCATGGAAACATGTGGCCATGAGAACTAGCCCTGAGGGAAAGACCCTACAAGATGCTGCTGGAAGAACCTCTAGAGAATTCCCCATTTGGAATGGGATTTCATCTAGGATCAAGGCCTGGATATTCTCAAGGGGGCTTGCCATTGGGTCCCCGGGGGAATTGACAGGTGAAGTAACCAGTCAAAACAGCAAACAGCTGGAACTTCTCCCATGAACATTAACAAGAGGTAGGGTAATTAATGGTTTAAAAAGCCAGTGCAGAAACGAAATTGGCCCTTTTTTTTTTTTTTAACCAGTTTTGCTCCTTCTCGCTCTACCTGAACCAGCACACAAATACACTTGGGGATTTGTAATCTGTAACGGGGACTTGTAATCTGTAAATCAGCCCTTTTTCCTTTGTTGCCTTTTCCTCTCTGCCTGGACCAACTTGCAAGTATACACGAATCACATAATCTTATTATTTTCTCCCATTTCTCTTTTCTCATTTTCTTAATAAACTACTGGCCTACCTAAACTGACATGTACTTAAATTGTTTTTTTGTAACATAGCCCAGAATCTAGAGAAAATCCAGCAACAGCCCAAGTCCAGTATTTTACCCGGCCGTTTTTACTGGATTTTTTTCCATTTTAGATTCTTAATTTGTTTGTTTTCATAGAACTTAACTAGTAACATTAGCAGTAAATTGGTAAGCCCCTACCCAAGATAACATTTCTTCTTCTTTTTAAAAAATGGTTACTCTGAAGTACATTTAAGCTTGGTCTATTTCTCTGTTGTACCAATAAGCACACAGAAGCTATGACAGTATCCTTAAAGAGTTAATTCCTGCCTCTCTATCACAACAATGAGTTGTTCAATATCAATGTGACAAAGAGCATAAATCAAATCACTTTGTCTGGCATCTTAAGCCCTACTCAGTGTGTTTCAAAAGAGAAAGGTAGAACAATTTAGAGTTAATCAATTATATCACATTAAATTAGCCTCCATCACTGACTTGGCTCGACAGCCTTCATCTATTTTAATTTACAACAAAAAGGACATCCAAGTACAGGATAGCACCAATGACTCAGTCAAAGAGAGGCTCTGTATTTTTAGTTATAAAATATACTTTGCTTTTGTAACATTAGGATGGCATTAAGATAAAGACTTCTAACTCAAAGAAAGTTCCAAATAGCATAATAACATGCTGTATCCCATATTTACATTCAGTTGTTGAATACAATGGAATTCTCTAACACATCAGTTTTTCATTAATTTAAAAATGTTATATGTTCACATTATGAGATACAAATTCCAATTGAGACATTCTTTAAATGGCAGAATACAACTGGTTTTCAAACAGCTTTTTACACTACTCATCATTCTATTCCTTCAGAGATACATGTTTCTCATGTAACAGAAACAATACTTTACAAACATTATCAGATGGGATAGCAGCCTACCCATGACACCAAACAGGAAGACTACAACATTCCTAGTTTAGTGAACAGGAATCAGGGCAAAATGTAAACAATTGCTAAGGCAGGTTTTACTGATTAGTCATGGAGTTTTTGGCTTTGAAGCTGAATAATAAAGGCAGATACATAGGGAGGTCTGACTATGTTAATTTTCTTTCTTTTTTTTTTTTAATTTATTTTTTATTTATTTTTCTCCCCTTCCCCACCCCCCGTTGTCTGCTCTCTGTGTCCATTTACTGCGTGTTCTTCTTTGTCCGCTTCTGTTGTTGTCAGCGGCACAGGAATCTGTGTTTCTTTTTGTTGCATCATCTTGTGTGTCAGCTCTCCGTGTGGGCGGCACCATTCCTGGGAGGGCTGCACTTTCTTTCACGCTGGGCGGCTCTCCTTATGGGGTACACTCCTTGTGTGTGGGGCTCCCCTATGAGGGGGACACCCCTGCGTGGCACGGCACTCCTTGCGTGCATCAGCACTGTGTGCAGGCCAGCTCCACATGGGTCAAGGAGGCCCGGGCTTTGAACCGTAGACTTCCCATGTGGTAGACGGATGCCCTAACCACTTGTCCAAGTCCACTTACCCATGTTAATTTTCAATTCCCAAAGGTAAAGAAATAGAATATTAGATACAGTAAGATGTATCTTTACACTTTTACTTAGTAGAAAAGAAGAACTTACAGAGAGTACAGTCCTACAAAGACAACTATAGGAAGATAAGTCTTTGCATATTTTCAATTGGCGTATTCACTCAACAAACATACATTGAGCATCCTATTATACACCTGGCATTCTGCTACGTGATGGAGCTACAAAGGTAAGACCCATTCTTATCTTTTAGGTAACTCATAATCTAGACAAGGAAATACATAATGAGAATACAATAAAATAAGTATAATAATAGAGGTTTATCCCAAGGATAGATTCCAATCTAGACTATCATTCTGTACCAAGATATTTAGAAATTAGCACTCACAATTAAAAGAGAGAATAATTCTTTCACTGACTGAAAATATTTAATAAATGTTCATTTGTATGCTAATCTTTAACAGTTATAATTTTTTCTAATCCTTAAAATATATACATAATGGACAATATTTTATTTTTGTACAATATGGTTTTTAATATGTTAGGACTGCAACATTTGACTCAAACATATGCATGGCTAGTATGATTTGGTTAAATTTCTTCCTAGTTGAACTCTTTTGTGGTTTTCCACAATAGCCTTTTTTCAGAGAGGTACTCTGATTTTAGATACTATATGAAATTATTTATCCTATTTCTCTTCTTCTAAACCTTAGAACTTTAATTATCAATTCTTATAACTAAATTTTTGAGATGTCTATGAAAAAAAATCACTGTCAGCCTGGACTAAAAGGGACAGGGAAGGGAGCGATCGAAGGAAAAATTCCTTCAAGAAGAAAACCATAGAAGTTGAGGTCTGGATTTAAGACATCTTCTCAGGCCAAGAGAGGAATCACACCCATGTGTGCAGAAAGGGTGAGTTTGCCTTGGCATTTGAAGAAGGTGGACCTACCAGCCTGTTGCTGAGGGAGAGTGTGGCTGTCCCAGCCTACAGAAAGGGTAGAGCACATTCCCCAAAGATTAGAAAGAGTTAGGTTACCACCCCACTGTTCTAAGGAGGATTAGGTCTGTGAACCTGAGATTAGAGTGAATGTTGCTGCCACCCTACTGTACTAAAGGGGTTGTGACTGCCCTCCGGAGATTGGGGAAAGTGTGGCTATCACCCCAATGTTCTTGAAGGGTAAGAGGTGGAGCTCAGTCACAACCCAAATGTTTGATGAGGGTGGAACCAAGAAGATGGCCACTGGGCCAGCCCTTGGAAGGGGTAAGTCCCCATGAGGCCCTGAAGAGAAGAAACCCTCATTCTAAGGATGATGCTCAGACTTTGAAATTTAAGGGAATATGCCCTGTAGGTTTTTGGAACTATTTGGGACCCATGATGCCTGTTTCCCTCCCTCCCAATTTTTCCCTATGGTAATGCAAATGCTCATGCTATATCTGTCCCTCCTTTTGTGTTTTAGAAACAGGTAATTTGTTTTCTAAGATTCACAGGTCTACAGCCAGAGGGGAATTCTGCACCAAGACAAACTACATTCCTATAACTGAAAATTAAAAATGTTGGAGAGGACATGGAGGAATAGGAGTGCTCACTCCTTGTTGGTGGAAATGTAAAATGGTGCAACTGCCATGGAAGACAGTCCAGCAATCCCTCAGAAAGTTAAATACAGAATTATCATATGACCTGGCAATCCCACTTCTAGATATACACCCAAAGTAACCAAATGCAGGAATCTGAACTGATATTCTCACATGGATGTTCACAAGCAGCATTATTCATAATTGCCAAAAGATGGAAGCAACTCAAGTGTCCATCAACCAATGAATAGATAACAAAATGTGGTATATACATACAGTGGAATAATAATCACCTGTAAAATTGAATGAAGTTTTTTATACATGTGAAATGGGTGAACTTTGAAGACATCATGTTGAGGGAAATAAGCTAGACATGAAAGGACAAATATGAAATGATCTCACTCATATGAAATAATTAGAATAAGCAAATTCATAGAGTTGAATCTAGAATACAGGTTTCCAGGTGTCTGAGTGGGTATAGGGAATGGGGTGTTAATGCTTTAATTGTACACATTCTATTTGGGTTGATGGAAAAGTTCTGGTAATAGATGGTGGTGATGTTAGCACAACATTGTGAATGTAATTAATAGTAATGAATTATATATTTAAATGTAGTTAAAAGTGGGAATTTTAGGTTGCACATTTGTTAATAGAATAAGAAAAAAGTGGGAATTTTAGGTTGTACATTTGTTAATAGAATAAGAGTTAAAAAACAATTAAAACGACATAGTGAACCATAATGCAAACCATGGACTACAGTTCATAGTACAAATATAAAAATGATGTTTTTCTCAATTGTAACAAATATGTCACACTAAAGCAAGATGGAGGCAGACTTGGCCCAATGGATAGGGCATCCACCTACCACATGGGAGGACCGTGGTTCAAACCTCTGGCCTCCTTGACCTGTGTGGAGCTGGCCCATGTGCAGTGCTAATGCACGCAAGGAGTGTCGTGCCACGCAGAGGTGTCCCCTGCGTAGGGGAGCCCCAAGGGCAAGGAGTGCGCTCGGTGAGGAGAGCCACCCAGCACAAAAGAAAGTGCAGCCTGGCTGCCCAAGAATGGCACCACACACACGAGAGCTGACACAAGAAGACGATGCAACAAAAAGAAACACAGATTCCCAGTGCTGCTAATAAGGATAGAAGTGGTCACAGAAGAACATACAGCAAATGGACACAGAGAGCAGACAATGGGGGGGGGGGGGGGGAATGGGAGAGAAATAAATAAAAAATAAATCTTAAAAAAAATAAGGTGGTAAATGGGAATTCTGTATTTTATGCATGATTTTTCTGTAAATCTATAACCTCTAATAAATAATTTTTAAAAATATCTTAATATTACTTTTAAATACTTCATATTTTTTTAGATAAAACTACTAGAGAAATAAGCTGTTTTATCACAGTATTGAATTCCAGGTGGACTTTAAATTCCTGAGTTTGATTGATACTTTCCCTTAGAGGTTAGATCTGATGAGCATAGAAAATTCTCCTTCAGATTACTATTGGTAAAGATGAATTTGTTAGTTGTTAGGATGCTGACAATTGACCTTTCTAAACTAACAGAGGGAGTGGAATTTTTTTTCTTTCTATTTTTGTTTTCTGTTTAAAATTTGTCAGTTAGTTGATATTTTGGGAAGCAACAGTTTTATTTCATCAAAGTTAGTATCTTTTTGATATTTGAGGAATATTATCTAAAAACAAACCATGTTTCATAAGCTCTTTTCCTCCAAGGAATCATATCAGTGGATGTAGATTCTCAGTGTTTGTGTGTGGCATTTTATAACATTTGTAAAAACTGGAAAAATAGAATATGCACTCGATCACTTAAAACTGCATTTCTGTCAGCGTCCTCCCCACCCCCCAACCCCCACCACCCCCAAAAAACAAGCAAATTTAAATTTATTATTTGGTCATAACAAATGTCTTCTTCCCACCTCAGGAAATCCTTTTCCAAACATAGCTTCTTTTATAGTATCTTCAACCATGTTAGTTTATGTTCAAAATCAAATAATTTTAAAATAAGTTTTAGTATTCCCCCAAACATCATTTATTTACTATCAGAAACTTAAAAGAACGTCAGAAAATGTGTTCGGTGCATGCAAAATGGATGTAACAGTATTAAGTTATTTGGAAATATATTTCATATATAAACTCCAGATTCATTCTTCTGCACTACAGTTTACATTATGAGAAATATCCTTTTGTAACAGTGCTACCTTCTTTTTACTTTAAACAAGATATCTATCTAATGTATCCTTCCTAAGAACTTACCCGAATTAGTTCCATAATGCTAGAACACCCAAAATCTCTCTACACTTAAATACATCTATTTAAAATGTACTTTGATTCATTAAGCATTTATTGGATTCATATATATGTATTTAAATACATATATATATATACACACACATGCATACATACATATATATATACTAACTCAGGAATTTACAAGCACAATCAATGTGCCTGGTTTTATACCCTGATATAGAAGAAAAAGCACCAGATACTGTCATACGTGAAGATTCAGTTTTGCTGCTGTTCAGACATAAAAAAATCACTAAACCTCTCAACCTCGGTTTCTTTAGTTGAAAAATGGGGATAGAATAGCTACAACACCTACCCATAGAGTATCTATGAAGAGCAAATGAGCTAATGTAGTTTCTCAAATTTAGATAATTCCAGAACTGCCTTTGTAAATTTTGCCATTCCCCAATACCATCCGTGATACTATGTCTAATATATTTCTTTAAAACTACTCACTTTTTTACATAAGTAAATTTATTTCCAAATAAAACTAGCACCAAAGTGAGGCTTTCTCCTTGAGATAATTAAAAAGATAAAAGGTAATATGAAATGATTTTATAGTTCAGTGTCACTTAATGGCATGTATTCATATATCACCTAAATTTGCCTTAAACATGACCTAAAATCACACTGCATTTCAGTGTTGTCTGGTTCCCCTATTTTTGGAAACACTGAGCTAATATATTTCAAGAACTTAGATAATAAGTGCTATACAAATCTAAGATAGCATCAGTTATTAAGTGGTGACTCCACTATATGGTATTCATCAGGTGTTCTTCAATCAGTCCTATAAGCTTAGTTATTTATATTATGGGGCTGAATGCTATTGGAATGTAAATACTATCAGGGAGAAGAACCCAAATTAATCCAATACATATTGCTAACATATGAGCTCTCTGTTTAACAGATGTGTAACATTTATCAGGGCTTTGAAAGAATGGCCACAGGTCTAGGATAGGTGGCTTTTGATAAAGAACCAGTTGAGAAAGTTCAGTGTCTAAGTGCCACCCAGAAGAGAGGCAATTGTTAAGTTCAGTTGGTGAGAGAGGATTACTGAAGTGGGATGGGTAGGGACAGAATGAGCATCATCTTCACCTACTTTATAATTTTGCTTTTGCTCTGATCTTTGGCTACCACATAATGTACTTAAGAAAATGGCAGTTGTCATGAATGGGGTGTCCGTTGTGGAAGTGAGAAATAGGAAAGTGATATCTAGGAAAGAAAATAGTGAATAGAAGAAAAAAGTAACCAGTATTATGATTGGTTTAGGGATTATAACTAGGTTACTAGAAATATGGATAGTAATTTGATTCACATGTTTCAGTTTCTATTCTAGTATCCTATGTGCTTTGGTAGTGCAGAGATGGGAATGGGGAAATAGGAAGATAAAAGCTGAAAGGGCTCTGGCTCCCCCTGACTGCCCTTTTAAAATAGAGCAATTTCTTTTGTAATTGTTTTTGAATATTGGGTTTCTGAATAATTTGGTTATAAAGAAGAATATTATAGTTAACAAAAAGTATGAAACAGAAAAAAATGGAAAAGAGACATTGGATTAATAGCTTTGCTAAGTCTCAACCAATGTTTGCTTATATGGAACAGTGATGCATTCAGAGGTATTAGAGATTGGTAACAACCTAAATTTAAGTCTAGTTTTACTTCTGCCCATAATAGGATATTAAAAAGAAAAATGTGCAAAGCATCTTGAAATCAGTAGTTACTTCTCAGCCATATAAATAGTCACGAAAGTATTACTATATATCATAAAAACAAAGGTTGGCAAAATGCCCTTATCTGAGTAAAACCTTTTTTCTCTATTACATACAAAAAAGCCAACAAATTAAGGGAAGAATTTTCCACAGAAATTGCTTCTAAATGCATAAATGCATCAAATTTCAATGGATTTGTTAAGTGCCTTTTCAAGAATGCCTACATATAAAGAGGAACATTGCATTTAAAAGAAGCTATGGTAAAACAAGGATTTTGCTTTAGTCACAGTTATAGCTGTGGCTAAATGATAGTGGTATAAGCATAGGCATATATTGAACAATAAGTGCAAGGAATTCTGTTACATATATATCAACCTGTTCTAAAACCAGTAACTATTTAGTGTTATAGCTATTTTCTAAGTATTATTTATGTTGGACCTCATTCTACGAATTTCTTATGGAGCTAATTTTAAAACACGCCTTAACAACCTCACATTACTGTCAAGTTAAACGTTTCAGGGTCCATCAGCTCATAAAAATAAGGATGGACATTTCCTATAGTATAACTAGTATCACCTGAGTTAGGGTTCCTGGCCCCTAATTGCAACTCTGTATGCTGCCAGTGCAATAAGGCAATTTATTCTGCAAGTCCTTGCACTCTAGCTCATAGACAATTATTCCAGAACTCCTGCTCCAGAAGTCTACAAATTGAAGAAGAATTCTGGTTACAGTGAGATCCCTAAAGCAATGAGGTTCCATCAGGCACCTATTGGCTTCACAAATTATTAGCAAGAGTTCCCTGTACGTTAATAGACAAAATTTTGCATTCTTGCAGTTGAGAGGAATAGCGTGTTTTTAAAAAAAATTGCTCAAGAAATAAGATTTAAATTATATTATTTTTATTCCACTCTATGGAGGAAACTCAGAACATTACGAAGTAAAAAATGCCTCACTGATGAAGTTAAGAATTTTATATTCATCACTTAGTAAGGTGCTTGGCCACCTTGTGTTCCAAATGCAGGAGTCAGAGTTTCTATCAGTTTTTAAAATAAGTCTAGTGAAAAATGAGAGAAGATAATATGGATATCATTCATATAAGTGTGAAACTTGAATGAAATGACTCACTTGAAAATAACTCTTTAAAATTAAAACGAGCATGTGCTAGTTTGGTCAGTTCAGTTAAAATCTATTCATTTTATAAATACTCACTGAGCACCTATTAACATGCCAAGCATCATACTAAATACTAGGGGTGAAAATATAAGTAAGACCAAGTCCTGTCACTTAGACTTTAATTCAAGGAATAGAATTTGGTTATTGATGCAAAATTCAGATTAATGAGGGTTAATGGTAGTTCCTGCCCATCATTCCCATTCCCAGATGAGACCAAAAGGCAAAACTTCCATATTTAGCAAAAATCTCACTGAAGTTTCTAAATGCACATATCAGATCATTTCCTCAAGAGAGATCCAGACAAGAATTCTCTAGAACTAATTCTGTAAGGGAGTAGTACTTTTTTACATAAAAGAACCATTTGAAGTTCTGTACTGTTTTCTTTCTCACAAAGCAGTGCTTTGTCTTCAGCCATTTGTACATGTAGATGTAGTTTTATTAGTCCCTAGTATGGTATTAATAATACAGAATTAACATTTAAAAATCACTTCTTCCTGAGAAGATAGAACAAATGCTTTCCAAATTAAAGGGAATATTTGAGCTTTAAAAAATAGTTTTCTAATTGCTTTTCTCCCTTTGATGTCTTATAAGAAGAGCAAAAAGAATAAATCGTTTTACTCTAATTTCCCTAAACTTCTGGAATTTAATTATATAGTAACTTGACTATGACATGCTAAGTATTTGAGTACAAGTCAATTAACCAAAACAAACTCTAGATGGTCCAATTCAGTGACCCAAATACAAACATGATCTTCTACTTCAATTATACAGGAGACAATACAAGTTGCATTTAAGAATGTGGTTCCTGGAGTTTCTTTGGGTTTGCATTCCAATCCTGCTACTTATTGTGACCTTGGGTAAGTTACTGAACCTTAATGCCATGAATTTTGCCATTTTTCTTTGAAGTGGAAAAAAATAATTGTACTACTTCATAGCTTTAATATTAGAAATAAATGAAATAATGCCTATAATTTCCTTAGCAGGGTACTTCTATGGATACTAATTATTATTATTACTATAGTTATTTAATCTGTATAATATTTATTTTGTATTAATTTTAATCTGTTAAACTTTCAGAGTCCTAATCTATAATTAACAAACAACATAGAAAGATGAAATAAACCTCTTTTTTTCAATAACATTATTAAATATCAAAACTATGTTATAATGCATCAATTTTGTATGTGAGAAAGGTAGAGTAACCATAATTCTTTCCCTAGTATCCTAGAATCTCATTTTGCATATCTAGAAAAAGTTATTTCATGCACATTTTATATTACATAAAGGCATATCATTCATAGACCGGCAACTGAAGCAGAACCATATTCAAATTCAAATCTGGATATGATAGTATAAATCATTTTTCCTGTAACACATAAAAAAGTGCTTTACTAGGTTACACAATTGGTCTCTCTACTCCTGCATTTAGTCCAATAGGTGCCCCAGGGGTCTGCCTGTTGGAGGGTATGGTATTCACATGATGACCTTTCCAAAGATCAAGGATATACTTCAAACACTACTTATTTCCTACAATCCGTATATTATATTCTGAGCTTTTGTTTTTGAACACATCTCTTTCTTGAACCTACTTCATAATTTACGTAGATATCACTCCATAAGGAGTTTAATAAGCATATTATTAAACCATTGAAAGTAGGGTTAGTTTATTTATCTGAAAAGGAGTCTTCCGAGGCTCCTATAGAGACAGGTTCCTAGTAGCAACGAAACTCCAGATTTGGCAAATACACACATCTTTTAATTTATTTATGTTTTTATACTTTAATAGTTCTTCTGTATAGTAGAGACTGAAGTGTTAACCAAATATTTCATATCAGTCCCTATACTTCCTAAGCACCTTGCAATTAGACAGGTTTGTGTGATAATTTCTGTCCAATGAGTTGTGAGTAGAAATGATGTCTATAACTTCTGGGTCTACACGTAAATTTCCACGCACTTTCTACTTCTCCTTTGGTGACAGAGATATTGTAAAGGTGGACCTTCTGTTAGCCTGGGTTACTGAATGACTGTAAACCAGAGATCCCTTGCAAATCTGCTTTAGAGTAAGAAACAAGCCTTTGTAGTATAGAACCAATGAGATATCGAGGTTATAACAAATCTAGAAATTGGACCAGGAGTAGGATACTACTTTACTAAAAACTGTAATTATTTCATTACTTAGCAGTCAAGTAGTGAAAAAAAACCCATAAGGCTGGATAAAGAGCAACTTATTATGCAGTGGAAAAACATTTAGTTAAATGTTGATGGTGATAACTTGGGAGATAGGTTTTGTACCTAATGAATTTAACTTCAGGGGAAGAGCTTGGAAAACAGAACATGGGTAGAGATGTTAACAGTATTTGGCAAGATACTAAAGAAAAACCTTTGATCAGGAAAAACTTAATCTGTTTCCAAAAAAAAAAATGAAAGAGGGAAGCGGCTGTGGCTCAATCAGCTGGGCTCCATATGGGAGGGCCTGGGCTTGCGTCCGGGGCCTCCTTGTGAAGGCAGGCTCGCCCGCACGCCATGGAGCACCACCCAGCCCGCAAAGCGCCGTGTAGCGCCGTCCAGCCTGCAAGCACTGCAGAGACCCGACTCAGCAAGGTGACACAACAAAAAAGGGAGACAAGGAAAAAAACACAGAGGAGCATGCAACAAATGGACACAGAGAGCAGACAGCACGCAAAAAGCCACACTGGGGGGGGGGGGATTGAAAAAAAATGAAAGGGAATGGGGAGAGTCCAACAATTTGAGGCCTTGTAACATTGAAAAAGCCAACTATTTGCAGATCCTAAAAGGCAAGAAATACACCTGAGAAAGTCTTTGAGTGAAAAGGGCACATAGAGTCTGAGAGACAGATAAAGCAGATACAACCCCCAGGTATTGGTTCCTTTGAGGGCTAAGGAGACCCATGGGAGTTATGGTCATGGCAGATGGGGTTAACTACCAGGTCAGATGGCCCCTCTTTGGAACTGGTATTTATGTGTGATGAATCTGGACTCAGATGGAATCTCTCTTCATAAGACTTTCATGCTAATGTGCTGGAGTTGCAGTTAGTGTTGGGGTTTAAGATATATTTAGGGGATTTGAATCTCTGGACTGACAATGTGATAGCCAGGTCCTGAGCCTCAACAGACTCCAGCACCTACAATATGATTTATTGGACTCACCACACTCAGCTAAGATGGAGTTGAAGAAGGACAACCACCACACCATGGAGCCTAGAGTGATTACAACTGAAAGTGGGAGGATTGCATCCAGCATCCAGGTGGAATCTGAGCCTCCTCTTGACATAGAGGTGCAATGGACACAACCAATCCAATATCCACATAGAAAAGGTGGCACTGGATTGGGAAAAGTGGACATGGTGGCTGATGGGTATGGGGAAAGGCAGGAAGAGATGAGAGGTGGAGGCGTCTTTGGGACATGGAGCTGCCCTGGATGGTGCTTCAGGGGCAATCACCGGACATTGTAAATCCTCACAGGGCCCACTGGATGGAATGGGGGAGAGTATGGGCCATGATGTGGACCATTGACCATGAGGTGCAGAGGTGCCGAAAGATGTACTTACCAAATGCAATGGATGTGTCATGATGATGGGAATGAGTGTTGCTTGGGGGGGAGAGGTGGGGTGGGGGTGGTGGGGTTGAATGGGACCTCATATATATATATTTTTAATGTAATATTATTACAAAGTCAATAAATAAAAAAATAAAAACAAACAAACAAACAAAAATGTAATCTTGGATGGAGGAATAAAATACAGATTAGAGTGGACTTACTGGTATTCCACGATAGAATTATTGTGACTCTAGCAATGGAAGAAATTCTATCATATTTTTTATTGTAACATTTTGTATTATTTATGTACCTCAAAAAAAAGATAATTAAAAAAAGAAAAAAAGAGGAAAAAAATGTAATCTTGTGTCAAAGATCACATTAAAGGTACATCCTCTATACCTATTGTTAAAACCTCTCAGCTGATTATGATGCCTCAGAGCAAATATCAGTTTAAGGATCAAGACCCAGTAAAATATTTTAACTGCATAAAATAACTCAGGACAAGATTAGACTGAAGTTTTGTCTTTTCCACATAAGTGAGATGGCCTCAATGTAATACCCATTAAGTTCAGAGAGTGAAGCAATGCTATGATAAGTGTATGTTATCACGAGAGAAAGTAAGCAAAATAGCAGATCTAAGAATTGTGTCTGTGAAAGAACTGTGGGCAGAGTTACTAGCTCATGGATCTGTCTATAATCAAAACATAAGAAGCCCTCTCAGTTTCTGAGAGGGATGTACTGCTGAAAGAACCACAAAACTGAATTTAAAAAAATACTTACCAAGATTTAAAATTACACATGGGTCACCAATTTTCCTTTAGCAGGAGTGGGAAGGGGAAACTTTACAGCCTGCAAGAAGGGCATAGTCCATAACACCTTCTGCAGACGTGGCCAAGTTGGATGAGGGGCAGGAAGTACCTTTGTGAGTCCTGAGAAACTATGTGGAACAATGAAGGAGGGATCCTGTGTTAGTAAGTCAAAGGGATGCTGATGCAAAATACCAGAAATTGGTTGGTTTTTATAAAGGGTATTTAGTTGGGGCAGAAGTTTACAGTTATCTGGCCATAAAGCCTAAGTTAGTTCCCTCAGCAAAGTCTTCTGTAACGTGTTGGAGCAAGGTGCCTGCGAGGGTTCAGGCTTCCTGGGTTCCTCTTTTCCCGGGGCTTGGCCTGTCTCTGGGCTCAGCGCCTCTGCTAGCTCCACAAGGCCAGCTGTAGCCTATCAGGTGAACAGCTTGTTTCTCTTCCCGGGGTCTTTCCTCTTTCCTCAGGACCAAGTTCCTCCGTATGCTTACTTCCTGGGGCTCCAGCTCAAGACTCCAGCATCAAAAACGCCAACTTCAAAACTCCAGCATCAAAAAATTCCAACTCTATCCTTTGTCATGTCTTTTTTCTGTGAATTCCCTCCCACTAAGGGGTGGGGACTCAACTTCTTATCGACATGGCCCAATCAAAGCCCTAATCATAATTTAATCACACCCAGGTATAGAGTAGTTTACAAACACACTCCAGTATCTAATTTTGGAATTCATGAAACATATCAAACTGATACAGACCCCTTCCCAGACAATCAGGATTCCTTACCTTTACCAACACTGCACAGTGGATGTGCAGAATGCTGACAGAGCAGTACCTCCTGCATGTCTGCCATTCTCTCATTTTTGACCGGGAGTGTTTATGCTGGTTATCCTGTCCTTCTCATATCTGGTTATTGTATATGGAGTTGGCAGATATACAATCTTTTTAATTCATAGGTCTCAAAAGCAAAAAGCTGAGTCCAGACCTATTGTGGAGACAACCTCATATCACCAGATATCTAAACTTGTTTTAGATACAGTGATTGGGTAAGATAGGGGCTGTTTCTCTTGGTGAGTGGTCAATAGTTCCGTAAGTGCAAAGAAGAAATAAAAGAGATGTTTGGTGACCACAATGGTGCCTTGTAGCAGAGACAGTAATGCTCTTCAAATATTCCATATACTCTCCCATATTTCTTAGGCCCCTTGAAGTTAGTTAGGGCCAAGAGATTAATTCTGAAGAATGAGTTGTGAGCAGCAAAAATGAATGTTTTGCATCCTAGCCATACCAGAGAAAATCAGGTATGAGTAACCAGTGACAGGTGTTCAAGCTTCTGATAACCTGAATCATTTAGTGGAAAAGAAAATCCTGCCAACCTGTGTTAAGCATGTAGTATAAATGAGATATAAACTTTGTTGTGGTAAATTACTGAGGTTTGGGGTTATTTTGTTACTTAGCTTATTCTGAAATTCAGCCTAGAAATCGAGGCCTTTCAAACACATTGCAACCTCACAAGAAATCTCATTTTCCCATAGAATAGTCTGTGTTTCCAGGCTGCTATTGTGATTTTGCATATTATTAACTTTGCCTAAAATGACCTAATCAAAATTCAACCCACCCTTTAAAACTCAGATTAACTGAAATATATTCTGACCATCTCACCAAATATATTTTTTTGCTAAAACCTCAGTGATAATTTGTGTCCATTTCTTTGTACTCCCTCTCCACTAGTCTGTATGTTCCTTCAGAAAGCAGACCTCTGCTTTAATTTTCAGAATGAAATCTGTGTAGTGGACACAAAAATAAGCCCTTATATAATTGAACTGAGTTAAATACAGCACCTTGAACTGCACCTGCATCATTTGTTCATTAATGCAGTATAGATTTCACAAATACAGGAGAAAATCTTATATCACATAAATGTCCAAAACTGGGGTTCCAGTTACAGTACCTTTGCATTACTAATTTGTGGGCCATGATAATAAAACTGTTACCTAAATGAGGAGAAAAAAGACTTTAAATATGAAAATGCTTCAGTAGCCAAGAATCCTGTAAAATATAAATTTCATGAAATTAAACTTGCTATATAAAGTTAACTTATCTAATTATTTAATATTTTTAAATCAACAAATTTCACCTCTAGGTACAGACTGGTGTTGAGTGGAGAGAAAGATGCATTTAGCTACATAGATTATCTACTCTGACTTCAAAATACAATAAAACTTGGAAATTAGAATATATTAACATTTGGAGAGAACCAAATACAATGCATGTTGATTTTACTTTCAAACTGAAAATCTCTCTTTTCTGTCTGAGGCTATATTACTAATTTGCTTAAGCCAAACAGACTGTCTTGCCTTATGTTCTTGTTACCCTGGAAATACATAGTAATGAAGGTCTTTATAACAGCTCTTCCTCCAGACTTATGAACTTCTGAGGTTCACTGTTCATTGTATTCACCACAGCTATTTTCTTAGGGCAAGTAAGAATGGAAAAATACAAAGAAATAAAAGACTTCTACTCTAGGACTTATTGTGGTTACATATTTGGCAAGATGTCATTAATAATGCTGTAATAGCTAATAATTATTGAGTGCTCACTATGTGGTAGGCAGTCCTATAAGTACTTTACAACTATTATCCAATTTAATTCCCGTATTAATCTTATGAGACAAGTTAGTATCATCCCCATCCTATAGATGAAGCAAATCTGTTACAGAAAGTTTCAAAAACTTGTCCAAAGTATAAAAAGCTAGTAACAGTGACTGAGTCAAAATCCCAGGAGCCTAATAAGCCAAAGGAAATCAAGGAAGAAAAAAAGGGAAAAAATTACTGATATGTATGGATGGCCTCTCCTTCCATTCCATCACTTCCACCACTGGAATTATCACTATTTCACAGAAAATACTGCTGTCACTGAGACTCCCACACCTGTCTTGTGTTGCAGTCCAGCAACCTTTCTTTGTCAGCTACTAATGCAGTTTCTTCTTCTTCTGGGATCCCCAAGACGTTCAGGGGGCCAAGAGTAGTTCTACTTGAATCTTGTTATATGTTTTCCAGGAATTGTTAGATTCTACTGAGTGGTTAGTACTGTAATTTTTATTTAATATAAACAGCTTAAAATTAGCTAGGGAAAAACTCCATTTATAAACATTATCTAAGGAAAATATATGACAAATTTAAAAACTAAGTTATAAATGAAGAATTAGCATCATGTGCATACTTCAGTCATGCACAAGAAAATAATCTCTATGAGAGCAGAAAATTTGTCTTTTATTCATTGCTGTATTTCTAGGTTCTAGCTCAAAGTCTGGTATATAACTAGACTCAATTAGAAAGAGTGAATGAATGAATTACTGCATTTATTACATGAAACATTCTATATTTGTAATGGAGTTTTAAGATTTGAGGGAAAGTTTCTATCTCTTGGTATGATTTACTGCTGGGGAGCAGATATAGGTCAAGTGGTTGAGTGCCTGCTTCCCATGTATGAGGTCCTGGGTTTACTTCCCAGTGTAGCAGTTTGATATTGTTTATGAATTCCAAAAACAGGTATTGTATTATGTTTGTGAACTGGTCTGTTCCTCTGGGCATATAAAATTGTATTGGATTCAGAGGTTTCACTTTCACTTGATTAAATTATGATTAAGGCTTGGATTGGGCCACATCAGTGGGATTGAGTACCTGCCCCCTTGGGGGTTGGGGGCTCACAGAGAAAACGACAAGACAGAGGAGTTAGTTGGAGTTTAATGTTGGAGCCCCAGGGAGTAAATACAGAGAAGCAGATATTTGAGGAAATAGAGAAGGCTCCATTAGACAAGGCAAAGGCCCTAGGAAGAGAAATGAGCCATTTGCCTGATAGTTAACAGCTGGCCTTGTGCAGAGAGCAGAGCAGCTGAGCCCAAAGAGAAACAAGCCCTGTGGAGAGACAGGGCTTATCCCAGCCTACAGCTGGTATTGGAAGAGGCTGGGACCATGGAGCCCTAAGAGGAAGAAGCAGCCTGAACCCTTGCAGACATTTGTAGCCATCTTGCTCGATTATGTGCCAAATGGACTTTGGTGAGGGAAGTAACTTATGCTTCACGGCCTGGTAACTGTAAGCTTTTACCCCAAATAAAAACCCTTTATTAATGCCAACAGATTTCTGGTATTTTGTATCAGCACCCCTTTAGCTTACAAATACACCTAGGATCTCCTAAAAAAAAAAGTTTTAACCATTAAAAAATATGATTTACTCCTTATAAAAGTTGTTTCCTATGTTTATTTTTTATTAATTAAAATTATAAAATATCTCAGATGTGATCTCATAATTAAAGATGCACGAGAAAGAAACAGAGATTAATCCCTTGGTCCCTTTAAGAAAAGTGAAAATCAAGGGCATTTGAAATGGGAGTGAAAGAGGAGATGGAAATAGGAATGGTAGAGCTGGGACAGTGGGAAAGAAGGAACAAAAGAGAGAAGAAATTAATAATTTGAGGACCTGACAACAAATATGAAATTTGAGATTAGTTTAAGAATATCTCATTTTCCAAACAAATTAAGATCAACTATGAAAAGTTTCCTATCCTTAGAACCAAGAATTGAGGTCTACATTGAAAGGAGAGAAAAAGAAAGGAATGAGATATATGCTGTTTCTTATTGTTGTTTCTGCATCCGTTAGTTTTGAGTGGCACAGTTTTAAGTGCCTGATGTTAAGTAATTAATTTGATTTGCCTTATTTGAAGAAACCACAACATCATAAGTTTTCATTAAGTAATTGGACATACTCCAGGCTGTTAGTCTTGTAATTGTGGGATCATTTGTCTTGCTCTCCCAAAAGACTAAAACTCTTTTAGTACAAAAATTGTCTTTCAGTTCTACTTTTCCAGATATTTTGTAATAACTGGCATATTCAGATCTCTAAAATTAATGGCTGAATGAAAAATTGTATGCATTCAAACATATATATTCCTATACATACATAGACATGTACCCTTTCAAATACAACTGATTAAACTATTTGCAACACATAATCTAGACAAAGAAATTATATAAAAACAGAATGAGAATATAGTACACTGAAAATTTCATAGACCTTAAAATATAGAACTTAAAGTTCATCAATAATTGTAAAGAATCATTAATATATATTTTTAAAAGAATATTGAAATATATGGGGAGATGCTCATTTATATGTTAAGTAAAAATAGCAAATTGCTAAATCTTGCTAATAGGAGGATCCCGATTTTCTTAAGAAAATGGCATATAATTGTGTCTCCGAAAGTATTGGGTGAATGATTGAAACAATGCACACTTTACCTTCATAGATAACTCACTAAGTTATTAATTGTGAAGATTATAACTAGAATAAAGAAATGGAAAGATGTGCTCCAAAATTTAAGCAGTGGCTATCTCTGCAAGTATGGGTGATTAGGTTTTCTTTTTAAAAGTTGTATTTTCTAAATTTTCAAAAATGAACATGTATTGTTTTATAATCATAAATAAGTAATTAAGTTGGAAAGAGTGTTCAGGGCATTATGGTTGTCCTCAGATAAATAAGACATGAGTCATGTTATCAAGAAACACACAATTCTCTATGAGTTGGGTAATGACACATCCACATAATATTATATGATGAATACCATAAAAGAAAAATGTGTGATGCCTATAGAGATATAGGAAAAAGGACTCACTTATAGTTGGGGTGATTAAGAAAGACTTATTGAAAGAGGTGGTATTTTATCCTTGTCCTAATGGGTAGATAAGTCATGATAGAGAAACAAGGAACACAGACGGTCTTAACATTTTTTCTCAGGATTTTAAAATTTGATATTTTCATTTTGTTTAAAATTTTTACATATATTTTCATTTTTTTATAGCTTTACAATAGCTGTGGAATATAGATTTATTACATATAAGAGAAAAAATTTAAGCCAACCATGATTTCTTTTAAAGATAGGCTATTATGCCATTCAAGTTGAAACTATGGCCTTAAATTAAGTTTCCTAGGCTCTGGCCTCAACTTGTACCTCCCAAACTGGGCATCATGCTTGGAACATCCCATAAACTGCAACATCCACATACTTTATTCCACACTAGAAAGCAACTAACACAAACAGATGTCCTGGGCTAACTGTTAGTAAATAAGATGAACATACTCACTGTTTTTTATCCAAATCAGAAAAAGAAAGGTTAACGGAATTTGAAATAGGAGTGAAATGAATGGGGAAGTAGCAGGATTTGGCAATGAACTTTGCTGAAACAAAGGGTGGAGGAAAAAATACTAAAACATAATGAACTGAACAAATAAGCCTACTTAATTTACTATGAACTAAAACAACAACATGTATGAGCATTTAGAAATAATTTCTTTTTCTTCCCTGTTTCTCTTTTCTCTTTCATTTCCATTTTTCTAAGTTAGATAAGAACAATGGAGAAAAAAATAATTGGGGAATTGCAAACACTGGTCAATGTAACTAACTCAGTGAATAGAAATATTTTAATAGATTAGTAATCAAATTCCTTTTTGTAATCAGCTTCTTACATAAAATGAAGATGTTCTGTAATAGAAAAGGTTTTTGCTTTGAACATCTAAAAAGCTTATATTCTATTTCTTAATGAAGTTCAGGTTAAATTTGCCTAAATTAATACTATCACTGTAGGTTATTTTTATCCTCTTAATCATTTACTTTTTACCAGTCCAAATATGTTCAACTTTTCATGCCCTATATTTTAAAACTATATAATTTAAGATTCAATTTATGAGACTGCAGTATAGAATTAATGGGCTATGTTTCTAAAATTAACTCCTAAAGTAAGTTGTACTTTTTCCAAAGGAATGTAGTAAGTTGGAAAGAGACTTTGGAGTCAGCCTCAATTGAAATTCTAGCTCTGCAACTTTCTAGGCTGTTAACCAGTAAGCCTCACTTTTTTCATCTCTAAAATAATGTTATCAACACTGTTTCAAGTTATTGTTAGAATATGATGATATAAAAGCACCTGGAATAATTCTTGGCACACTGTGGGTATTCACAAATGGTAACAGTAATTGTTACTTTATCAAAAGTACATTAAAGACAATTGTTATTTGTTGTTAGCACTCTCAAGTCAGTAATTGATTTGTTTACAAGCATGACCAATAGTATTTACTATATCAAATTTTTATTTTAAGTGAACATTACTTACAAATCTAATGGCAGTGTCCCTTTTTTGGTTGACTTCTTTATAAACGTGTATGTGAGATGCAGTGGGCCATCTTGTTCTCTCACCTTATAGCCAGTATCAGCATAATATATCAAAAAATAACCCCAAGTACTTATAAATCCACTCAAAAACATTAAAGTGAAATAAGAAGTTTGTATGGGGGGTGATAAGAAGAGGGAGCAACATTATTTACAGCCAAACTTCTTAAATAATTTTCTTCAAACTTCTTGCCACAAAGTACCACTTCCTTTGGAAGTTGCCCAAATTGCTCCTTCTCTCCCTGTTAAGTCAATGTTCTGTTTACCTGTCCCCTCCACCAGTCCACCTTCAATTAGTCATACTCCTAAGTTTGTCTTTATACAACATACTGATTAGGAAAATAATGGATCTATCTCTTCTAGGTTCTCTTGGGATGGAGGAATATAGATAGTTTCCTTAATACATGTCTTTCCTCAACTAGTCTAGAAGGATTTTGAGGATAATGCACGACTAATAACCTTTGTATCTCTGTCAAAATTAGTAGCACAATAAATATTTGTTTTTTTTTCTTCTTTTTTCATATATGACTCAGCTAACTGGTAATTTTTTATATTATGAGCATCTACTATGTCCATTATTTTTTCTTTCTTTTTTCCTTTAGGCTATTTTCTTGGACCAATAGCATCTGCACTGTTAGGGATTCAATCATTTCCCCCATAAAGGCATGTTCACATCTTAATCCACATTCCTATGATTGTGAATCCTTTTGTAAATAGGACTTTTGAAGATATTATTTAAAGCATGGATTCATTTGTAAATAGGATCTTCAAAGATCCTGCTTAGATGAGGAAAACTGAATCAGGTTGGGATTTATTCTATATGACTGGAGTCCTTATAAGACAGAGGAAGTTCAGTCAGAAGAAGGCAGAAGTCAGCAGAAGGGAGAAGGCAACGAAAATTAGAGTGGCACAGACAAGGAGAGAGAGATCGCCATGGGTCTGGAGGACTGCCAGAATACTATGCACTCCAGGGGAAGCATGGCACACTGAGACTTTCATTTCAGACTTCAAGTCTCCAAAGCTATGAGACAATAAATTCCTGTTCTCTAAGGCAAACCCATTGTGTGGTGTTTGTCGTAGCAGTACTGGCAAACTAAGACATGGAGAGTAAGGATGAAAGATCAACTGAAATCTGTTAATTTTGTCATTATTAATAATCTTGATTTTTTAAGAGACTTCAGACAAAAATAAGCCTTCCAGCAAAGCATTAGTTTGTTTTGTCAATATTTTCATAGTTTTCAAGAGACTTTGGACAAAAATAAAACTCTATATCTTCTTTTGGATACCACTGATCTAATTTCTAGCTTGGGTCATGGATTAAGAAATTAAATCACTCTGCCAAATGCTGCCTGTGTAATTGTTTTTTACCACCTCACAGCCCTCCTGAGAGTTGCTCTCCCAATCTAAGAATTGGCTGGAAATCACCATCATCCCTTTCTCTAAGTATGAATATCAGCATGTTTGTTCAGTGCCTATATTAGTCAGGGTACTATAGGGAAACATAACCAACAGGAGATATCTGTAAATATTATGAGATTTTATAAAATTTTCTCATGTGACCATGGGGATGCATGAGTCCAAGTACACAGGGTAGGCGGCAAGCTGGGAACTCCAGCAAAGGTTTTCAATGGAGTCTCCAGTAGAAGCTATCTTCTGAAGATGGAAATTCTCTCTTCTGACTGCTGAAATTATCATGTCTCCTTTTAAGACCTTTAGCTGACTGGATGAAACATGTCTCATTGTTGAGGGCAATCTCCTCAGTTCATTATGATGTAATCAGCCATAGATACAATCAACTTACTGATGATTTATGTCATATCCTCACAGTATCAATTGGGCAGTGTTTGCTAGATCAAATAACCAGACACCATCACCTGGCCAAGTTGACACATGGCCTAACCATCACAGTGCCCCAATCCCAATGCATATTAAAATCGGGGTTAATCCTTACCCTCTTAGCAGGTAGAGTTGGAGTGGCTACTAATCAAAATTTAAATACTGCTTTTTCTTTGCATGATATTTTCAGTATCCAAAATGTCAGTATTCATTCTCATGTTTGAATTTCACAATAATCACAGTGTTATTAGCTTAAGAAACTGTGACTCAGGGAAACGGACTTGGCCCAGTGGTTAGGGCGACCGTCTACCACATGTGAGGTCTGTGGCTCAAACCCCGGGCCTCCTTGACCCGTGTGGAGCTGGCCCATGCGCAGTGCTGGATGCGCGCAAGGAGTGCTGTGCCACACAGGGGTGTCCCCCGCGTAGGGGAGCCCCACGCGCAAGGAGTGCGCCTGTAAGGAGAGCCGCCCAGCGCGAAAGAAAGTGCAGCCTGCCCAGGAATGGCGCCGCCCACGCTTCCCGTGCCGCTGACACAACAGAAGCGGACAGAGAAACAAGATACAGCAATAGACACAGAGAACAGACAACCGGGAGAATTAAATAAAATAAATAAATCTTAAAAAAAAAAAAAAAAGAAACTGTGACTCAAAACTGTAAATGGCTATGGTAATAGCAAATGAGCTGGGACTAAAAACTAGGTGTTCTAACTCCTACTCCATTTCTGATTTTAGCTCATTTTCTCACTCAGGAAACTCTCTATTTGCCTCTCCATCTCTTAAAAATATTTATCTTTTATAGCCAAAACAAGGTCTTAGTATCTAATCAAGCTGAGAAACAGAAAATCATAATATCAACCATTACATGCTTAAAGATTAATATATATATTGCACCGCAAAATGGGTTGATTTTAAAGATACTATTTGTTTCGTAGTTAGGACAAAAGTTTGCTTTGCTAGTTAGGATGGTGTGAGACTCTCAGCGAATGGAAGATGTTGCTCACACAAACAATTACTAATTCCGTAATACTTTATATATTATGAAATATTGTGAGGTACTTAATATATAAATATAAAAATGCAACTTAAAGTATCACATAATGGCTAAGGGAACCACTGCATTCTTTTTCCTTGCAGGAGAAAATGAAATAAAATAAACGAAGAGTAATGGATTAAAATGAATTAAATGAGCAAATGGACTTTCATTTTCTTTAAACAACAATAATATTAGCAAACACATAGCATTTACTATATGCCAGTAACTATATTAAGCACTTTACATATATATATAATCTTAATCCTCTGAATAATCCTATGAGGTACCATTATCCCCATATAGGTAGGTATTCGTCCTATTTTACAGCTAAAGAAACTATGGCATTGAGAGAGTAAGTTAACTCGTACAAAGTTAAAAGCGTCTTAGTCTGCCAGGCCACTATGACAAATACCGCAGAGCAGACTGGTTTAAAAACAGGAATTTATTGTATCACTTGTTGGGAACTAGAAGTCCAATATCAGCGTGTCAGCAAGGCCCTACTTTCCCTCAGTGTAGCATTCTGGTGCGGGCCTGCTGCAATCCTTGTGTTTCTTGGCTTGTATCTCTGCCTCCTGTCATATGGGGATCTCTCTCTTCTTGTGTCTGCTTTTCCAGTTTCTGCTGGCTGCTCCCTGTGGCTTGTATGACTTCTCTTTATAAGGCCTCCATTAATATGGATTATGGCCCACCCTGATTCAGTTGGATCCCACCTAAATAGGATCTTAGAAGATCCTATGCACATAATGAGTCCATACCTTAACTGATAATACATCTTCAAAGGGCCCTGTTTAAAAATGGGTTTATACCCACAGGAACACAGATTAAGACTAAGAACATAACTTTAATTGGGATTCATTATCCAATCTCCACAGCAAGTAAGGGGCAGAGATGAGGTTAAAACCTCAGGCTGTCTAGCTACAGAGTCTGAGCTCTTAACCACTATGCTAGCTTAATCCCTCTCAAAATATTCTAAATTTTGCATACATCGAATGTGAAAACTTCCAGGAGTGCAACACATTTCTAAATCAAAGAAAAAGGAAAGGGCAAGTTATGAAATTGGAGAGATGTCAAAAACACCTCTAAGTAATAACACCTCTTCTTGTTCTCAGTTTTTATATCCAGCTGGGAATTCAGGTGAAAAACATAACAATGTGTGTATGAAGTTCAGAAGCATAGTTATATATGGGAATTAAATACTTGAAATTTTACCAAGTTACCAAAGAAAGGGCATTTAATCAAAATTTCCCTACTAGGATATCAATTTTACCTGGAATATCACTGAACCATTTTTGTGCTCCAGTGAATATATAGATGATTTATTGCTTGGCAAAATGTTTCTGGCCTATTGTTACAAACTAAGGCTTTGCTGGAAAGCTTCTGCATTTGTATTATGTCAATAAAAAGGGCATTGTAGTTCACGAAGAAGAGCTGTTCTCATGAAAGAAAATGATGAGAATAGTCAGAAGCACAATGAACCTGAACATAGAATGTCAGTTACAAAAAGTGATACATGTTGCAGTTAGCATTTACCCTATGATAAATTACACAATTTTATTATAGCTGCAATGAAACATCACAGTGATGTCATCTCAGTATAGAAATCTAGTATATCTATAGCTATATACTATCTACATATCTATTCTATCATAGATCCATATTCTATGTGTAGCATATTAACAGGCTGTACCTGTGACAAACATTTACAAACATTATATATCTCTCAAACAACGATCAGGTTCTACCAGAAACATGAATAAAAACGAAAATTCAGGTTTCCAGTGATGTTTATATTGTTAAATTGTTTAATACAGATATTTCCTTAAGTCTCGGGATATTGAGGTTGCTCTAAGCACTTTTTCCCTCTAATCAGATCATAAAGAAATTTAAAGGTAATATAGCATGTCATCAGATATTTACAAATTATTTGAATATATTTATTAATGGTAAATTCTTTTACCCTTTAAAAGTTGTTATGATTATTGCAAATAGTAAAAAAAAAACGCTCTAAAGATAAGTTCTTGTGAATAAGGTAGATAATAAGGTAGACAGCCCTAGATAAGTGCTGTCCAATGAACTTTCTATGATGGTAGAAATGCTCCATGTCTGTACTGTTCAATACAGTAGCTACTAGCCACATGTGGCTATTGAGCACTTGACATGAAGCTAGTGGGACTGAAGAGCTGAATTTTAAATTTTATTTAATTTTAAATTTAAATTAAATAGTCATGTGACTATTGGCTGCAATACTGGACATCTGAGATCTAGATATCTTTTTAGGGAAAAATATATGAGGCAGAGATAAAAGCAATGAGTCATAAATTTTAGTTATATTTCATCTGCAGAAATATACAATTATTGAGTTGTAGAATTGTACAAAGATAGCTTTCCAAAGCAACCAAGCCGAACCTCAATTCACTAGAGTAACAGAAGTTGGGTAATCTAACTAGTTTGTAAAAACAACAACAAAAACTAATCAAAATATGGTACGAAATGACTTGAATATAAACTTAGTTAATCATTATATCCAATATTTAGAGTCTAGGTCAATGGTTCCCAAACCTTTAGTTATGCTTTAACTCCTGCTAGAGAGACAGATTTTTTGTGGAGTAGGTGCCACTTTCTGAACAGGAATTAAGTCTTACTGAAATTAAGTCTTAGTCATAGCTGGGACTGCTTTAGAACACATTCTGCTAATTCAAGTGAGATTTTCAAAATTTGATTCACCCTCATGGCTTCAACCTGGACAAGCAACAGTGGCCAAACCATGGTTCAAAAGGAGTTATAATCGTTGCCACCATCAGGTTCATGAATTATCAGAGGATATGTACACTACAAGCTCTTCTGGAGGGGGGGGATGAAATGGGTGGATGATGCTACTACTAGCCTCTTTGTTGATGGCAGCTTAAGAAGCACCTCTGATTTCACCATCTAGGTTTTTAAGAATTTTTTAATTTAATAAAATTACAAGACTAAATTAGATAAGTATGAGATAAATTGTTCCCACTCCCTTATTTCTTCACCTATATCAAAGGTTATCTAGAAGATTACCTTTTCATTTTTGTTAGATTTCTAAAATTTATTTAGCAATCCTCAAATCTGTATGGTGAGAAAAGAGTATTTCTAGGTCTCAGATTCAAATCAGTGTCCACTGGTTATTTGAAATTTTCACTGATTTTATGTAATTTGTTTACAGATGATCTTTAATAACAGTAATAATAACAATGATGCCTTTAATTATTTAACAACTATTAAATAATAATACATACTATTATTACTATTATTTTCCCAAGTAAATCTAAAAACAAATGCCTGGAAAAACTGCAATGTGACTATATTTATAAAAGGACAAAATATTGAATGTGTACTCCAAATTGTTTAACTAAATATTACAATGGAACAAAAGAAATAAGGTAGGCCCATACAAATATAGTCAACCGATTTTTGACAAAGGGACAAGGGTGTTTCAATGGGGTTAGAGTCATCTTTCAACAAATAGGGCTGTAACATTTAGACATCCTTCTGCAAAAACAATGAACCTAGAACTATAGCTCAAATTTTATACAAAAATTAACAAAAAATGGACCTAAGATTAAAACATAAAATAAGAAAACTTCCGGAAGAAAATATGAAAGAAAATCGGTGTGATCTTGGGTTTAGTGACATTTTTTTAGATGCAACAAAAAAGGCATGATCCATGAAAGAAACAATTGGTAAAGGACTTTATCAAAATTAAAAACTTTTGCTCTGAGGAAGATGCTGTTAAGATTATGAAAAGACAATTCAGAAAATATTGGCAATTCACATATCTGACAAAGAACATGCTTCCAGAATATATAAGAACCCTTAAAGCGTGATAATAACCTGTAAAACTCTTGAAACCCAGTTGAAAAATAGGAAAATATCTGAACAAACAATTCACTGAAGAAGTTATATAGATGACAAATACATGAAAAGATACTTAACTGGGAAATGCAAATTAAAACCACACATATTAAAATGGCTAAAATTTTAAAAAAACTGACAAGACATAAATGCAGGTGAGGACGTGGAGCAACAGGAACTTTCATTTCTTGGGAATGCATGATGGTGCAGGGACTTTGGAAGACAGTTTGGCAATTTCTTATAAAGTTAAATATACACCCAGCAATTGCATTCCTAGATATTTATCCAAGTGATTTGAAAACATATGTCCAGACAAAAACTTGTGTACAAATATTTAAAGCAGCATTATTATAATTGCTGAAAACAAGAAGTAACCAAGTTGTTGTTCAATGGAAGGATACATAACGGGAATGGATAAGCAACTGTTGATACATCCATACAATGGAATATGATTCAGGAATGAAAAGAAATGAGCTTTTTTTTTAAAGATTTATTTTTATTTATTTCTCTCCCCTTTCCTACCCTCCCCCACCCCAGTTGTCTGCTCTCTGTGTCCATTTGCTGTGTGTTTTTCCATGTCCACTTATTTCTTGTCAGTGGCAAAGGGAATCTGCCTCCTCTTGTTGCGTCATTTTGCTGTGTCAGCTCTCCGCGTGTGCAGTGCCACCCTGGGCAGTCTGTACGTTTTTCGCGCTGGGTGGCTCTCCTTATGGGGCACACTCCTTGTGCGTGGGGCTCCCCAAAGCGGGGGATACTCCTGCGTGGCACAGCACTCCTTGTGCACATCAGCACTGTGCACGGGCCAGCTCATCACACGGGTCAGGAGGCCCTAGGTTTGAAGCCTGGACCTCCCATGCGGTAGGTGAATGCTCTATCTGTAGAGCCAAATCCACTTCCCAAAAGAAATGAACTTTTGATTCACACAGCAATATGGGTTAAACGTAAATGCATTTTAAGTAGCCACTCCCAAAAGGTTATTTTTGTATGATTCCATTCTTATGACTTTCTGGAAAAGATAAAACTGGAGTGACAGGGATTAAGGGAGGAGAGAGTTGTTTAGTACTAGAGGGACATATAGGGGGAACTTCTAGGGTAAAGGCAATGTTCTGTATGGTACTGAGTGGCAGATAAATGACTATGCATTTGTCAAAACCCATAAACTGTACATCACCAAGAGCAAACTTTCATGTATGCAAACAAATAAGAATCTTAGCTAAGTAACTGTGGGTAAAAATGATTTGGATGGAAATTATAAAGACTAAATGAGTTGTATAGACACACTGTACTCTAGTTGGTAAAATTGTTTCTCATGAGAATATAGGTTAAGAATTCTGAAACTGCTTTATGTGTATATTAGTGTTGAACAATTAAGGACATAAATGATGGATAGTTGGAGATAAACAGGAAAAAAGGATAGGATGAACACTGTAGGACTAGATGAGAGTTAGAGATATTAGTACAAACTCATGTTTAAATTAAAACTCATACACATACACAATGAATAGATGCAGAAACAATTATAAATGTGTGTATATATGGGTTAGTGTACATACATAAATTGGTTATCTCTATCTGAAGGGAGGGAATAGAATGAATGATAACCCCAGTAGACACACCAAACGTCCAGATTTTGGTTTCTAAACATCACTTTTCACTTATAGGAACATTTGGAAAAAAGAATGACTTTAGGGCTGAGGCAGGAAAAATATAGAAGAAACCTGTATTATCTTGTAGTAACAGAAAATAAGGAAGTGCCAAAAATTACAAAATGATGGGAGTATGTCAATGTATGTTATTAATAGACAAAACTAGAACAATATAAGTAAGGAAATAAGTAACATAGTATTGTGTTATAACTCAAAAGTATTAAACAAATACATATAAGTCCTTAATGAGATAAAGTAATGACTGAATAATTAAACAAATGAGGGAGAAAAGACAACTCTTCCTTATCAAGGAATTCCAAATAATATATGTAGATACTTTCCCCTCTAAGACGCAGACATGATTCCCAGTTTGCCCTTCCTTCCACAAGGCTGGACTAAACTTAGTGACTGGCTTCTAAAGAACAGAGTACAGAATGAGAGAGAAAAATGTAACTTTACAGTGGAGAAACTGGCAGACAATAGTTTAACCATGTGGTAAGGGTCAACATCATTAATGGTATAAGATGGCTATAATGTACCCCTTGATGTGACATGATGAGGAAGGTATTTCACTTCTGTAGAACTTTTTCTGAAACCCTTAAATCTAATCTAATCATGAGAAAAAAAAACATCAGCTAAACAGAGATTAAAGGACACCCTTCAGGATACCTGGTCAGTACTCCTCAAGACTCTCAAGGTCATGAAAATCAAGGAAAGGTACGATGCCACAGGTCAGAGGAAACTGAGAAAACAGGACAATAAAATGCATAAAGAGGGCATTAATGGAAAAACTTGGGAAATTAAAAAAAAAATCCAGAGTTTAGTTAATAGCAGTATACCAATATCAGTTTCTTAATCTCAACAAATATAACATAGTAACATAAGATGTTAGAATGAGGGTATATGGGAATTCTCTTTACTACTTTTGCAACTTTTCTGTAAATTTAAAATTAAATTTAAAAAATTTAACCTTATTACTTTATCTGTGATATCAAATTCACAAGTTCATATTTCTTGTTTTCATTTTCCATTTTTAAGGTGAAGAAAGGTATTATTGTTTTTTCAGTCTAAACCTCTAAAGTTGCTGAAAGAGATATTGGGTAGTGGTAGAAATCGCTACTATTTTAACTCATTATCTACTGAATACCTGCCTCTATTATGCCTTGCACTTTTGAGACATTTCCTACCATACTATTCATCAATCAAGCAATTTATATACTTAAGGCCAGGTCTCAACCTCAGCACTTTTGTCATTTTGGGCCAGATAACACTTTGTTGGGGGTAGGGGCTGTCTTTTTCATTATAAGATGTTGAGCAGCATCCCTGACCTCTCCTCACTATCTGCCAGTAGCAACCCTCAAACTGTGACAACCGAACTGTATCCCAATATTACTAAATGTCACCTAAGGATCAAAATGGCACTCCCCCCTCTCTCACCCACCTTGAGAACCATTGCTTTAAGTAATATTATATTATTCTGTATATTATATATAGGCTAAATATAACATATAACGGAATTATATATATAATGCACAAAGCAAATATAGACAAAAATTATTTTTCACAAAAGTCTTACCGATTTCATTGTCTATGTACCATAAGGTAAATTACTGCTGTAAAGAACAATGTTTGCTTATTATAAGTTCCTAGAAAAGTACTTAACATTCAAAAATAGCCAAATAGTGCAATAAAATTTGACTCAATATTCCCAATACAAATTTTAAAGTAAGAAATTAAAATGCTGGGTCTAAACAACCTAGTTATATGTACTGAAGTTTTATTTATTCATTTAAGATGTAAACACATATTTTATATATTTAAAGATTGAAAAATAAGTTTTAGAATGAACTTATCTTTTTCTCCAAATATAACACTGTTAAAAGTTTCTAGTACATTTTTCCCCAAATGTTGGTGCATATAAACACTAATGTGTTTATAATTCAAAAGTGTACTAGGCTGGAAGTCATGAGATTCAGTCCTAATCTTGGTTAATTATTAGCAGGTTGCATGATGTTAGGTACGTCACTTTGTCTTTGCCTTACTCAGTTTCCTCAGGAAAATGAGGAATTTGTACTAGAAGATCTTTAAATATCTTCACAGCTTTAATTATCCTTGACTCTGCAATATATTTCTTTTAGAAATTGTGCCACATCTCTCTCCCTTCCTCCTTTCTCCCATACCATGTCAGCTGTCTTTAGCTTCTCAGTAACTTTTATTTTAATGCTGGCTACCATTAACACACACATTGCCTCTTCTATAGCTGCATTCTCTGAATTAATGAGAGACCATGAAATGTTTTCCCATCTGGTCTTCAGATTCAGTAGCCAAATGCCAAAGTAGTAACAACATTATGGGATGATATCCTTAAAGTGAACCAATTTTTCTACAGCTTCCAAATTAAATTTTTTAAAAAAGAATTTAACACCTAATGCCATAGATTTTTAAATATAGACACAACAGTGAAGAAGTGGACTATATTGAAAAGAGCAAGGTAATCTTGATGTTGTAGATTGGATAAAAGTATAGTTAGGTAAGCAAAATGTAAGCATTAAAAGAAAATACCTAAGTGGTTTGGATTCTAATTCTAGTAGTGGAAGGGAGAAAATAAATCTTTTTGCCTGAATCTATTAAAAATGAACTTTGTGGGTTTCCAGTTGAACAAGATGGCAGAGTAAGATACTCTATGGTGTTATTCCCCCATAGCATCTTTGAACAACTAGCAAAAACTGGCAGACATCCTCTTCAAAACTCTGGAAACAGTTAAAGAGTTGCAGTAACGGGATGAGTGACAAGTCAGGAAACAGAGCTTTGAAAATGATAGGAGAATTTCGTGGTGCCCGTATTAGCACTTCCCCAACCCCTCCATGGCACAGTATGGAGCCAGCCTACACTCCACCGTGGGTCACTGACTGTTCCAAAGACAGCAACGTATCCCTATGTACATATTGGGTGTGGTATGTTGGTGCCAATCTACCCAGTGGAAATCTTAAAGACACAACCAGGAAACAGCTCTTGGGCTCACCCTCCCAGAATTTGCCCTATAGGCAGAAGCGGCTCGGGGATAGCTAAAACAGTATAAGAAACAAGGAAGACAAAGCCATTTGGGGCAAAGGATTACATGCTTTAAGCCATAGAATAGAGTACCCTGGAGAAAGTCTATTTCACATGGAGTAGAGGGTGCATTCAAATTCATGTAAATTTGAGAATTTTTAAGGCCATAAATAAGCAAAAGCCAGGACAAGACAGTCTCAGAAAAGACAGAGAAGACTCTAGACATCATAATTGACCTTGGGGTGACCTTCTTGATAGAGGGCTAACTCTGAAGGAGAGCATCAGGTAATATAAAATCAATTTGCTAAGACTGTAAAAGGTATTTATAGAATTTGCTGATTTTTTATTAGCTCCTGGCGCTCAAGGAAATCTCTGTCATATCACTAGCTGGATACAAACTTAAGGAACAGAGCATCCAGGGACCATATTCAAAAGTTAATACTTTAAAATACTATATATTTTAAAATATTAAAATGTAGTGTGCAATAGAAGAATACAAGAAAGCAAAGAAACACTAAATGATGGACCCATTAAAAGGCAAAATGAAAATCTATAAACTATCAGTAAAGAACATCAGACTATGTATGGACATACCAGACAAAGACATAAAAAAATCTTCAATATGTTTAAGAAGATAAGGGAAAAAACAGAGAGATAACTAAAGAATATCAGGAAAACAACAAATGAACAAAATGATAATATCAATAAAGAGAAAAGAATTTTAAACAGGAACAAAAGAGAAATACCAGAATTTAAAACTACAATTATTAAAATGAAAGACTCTCTAGAGACTTTTAACAACAGATTGGAAGTGGCAGAACAAAGAATTAATGAAATCAAGAGAAGACAAGTGAAATTACTCAGGCTGAAGAACAGAAAGAAAAAAATAATAAAAAAGTGAAGAATCATAATAAGAGATCTGTGGGATACCATCAGGTGTACCAATATATGTATTGTGGGCATCCCAGAAGGAGAAGAAAGAGAGAAAGGAGCAGAAGGAATATTCTAAGAAATAATGGCAGAAAATTTTCCAAATTGAATGAAAGAAATGAATATTAAAGAACCCCAATGAACCCCAAGCAAGGCAAACTCAAAGAGAACCATGGTCAGACACATAGTAGTCGAAGAGTTGAATGCCAAGGATGAGAGAGTTCTGAAAGCTACAAAAGCAAAACAACATGTTATGAACAAGGGAGTCCCAATAAGAATAAATGCTAATTTCTTATCAGAAACCATGGAAGCAAGAACGTGATGGGACAAAATACTTAAAGTCCTGAAAGAAAACAATTGAAAAGCAAGAATTTTTTATCTGGTGAAACCGTCTTTCAAAAATGAGGGAAAGACTAAGACATTCCCATATAAAGACAAGCTGAGGGAATTTGTCATCACTAGATATGCCCTACAAGCACTGCTAAATGGAGATCTTTAGAAAGGTAAGGAAAGCAGACAATGGATCAAATCAGAATAAAGAAATAAAGACTTCCAGTAAGGGTAACCACATTGATAATTATAAATATCAGTGCAATTGCATAGAATTTTTTATTATGTAAATCCATATTTTACTTCTTCAATTCTAAAATGCAAAGAAATAAAAAAATAATGATAAATCTACAGTTTTGGACTACAACATACAATATATTATTTGTGATAAGGTAGGAAATGGGTATAGAAACAGTGTATGTGTATGATATTGAAGTTATCAAATCAAATGAAATTGTTATAGATTTAGGGTGTTACATTTAAGACCCAGTAACCACACAAAGAAAATATCTGAAAATTATATACAGAAAGAAATGAGAAGGGGTTCGAAATGGTACACTACAAAAAAAAAAAACAAAACAAATAAATATGAAAGTAGGCATAAACAGAAGAATTGAAGGACAAAAAATATATGACTTACAAAGACCAAGTAACAAAATGATAGGTGGAAATAATTTATTTTCAGTTGTTAATTTAAATGTAAATGAGTTAAATTTTCCAGTCAAAAGGCAGAGATTGGTAGAATGGATAAAAAAGAATCACTCACCAATATGCCAGTTATAAGAAACTCATCTTAAATACAAAGACACAAGTATGTTAAAGGGAAAGGATGGAAAAAATATACCATGCAAACAGTAACCTAAGCAGAAGTGGAACTGCAATACTATCATAAGATAAAATGAACTTTAACTTTAAGTAAAAAACTTTTATGAGGAACAAAGACCATCACTGTTAAAAGGGTCAATTCAAAAAGAATACATAGCAATTATAACTACATATGCTTCAAAAGTAAACCCCAAGTAAAATGAAGCAAATATTAACAGATTTGAATGGAGAAATAGATGGTTCTACATTAAGAGTAGGAGAGTTTAATACAACACTTCAAAAAATGGATAGAACCTCTAGACAGAAGATCAATAAGGACATATAAGACTTGAACAATACTTTAACAATACTCTAAACCAACTAGACATAGATATATATAGACCACCACCCAACAGCAGGAGAATCTTCTCTAGTGCACATGGATCATTCTTTATATTGACCATATGTTAGTCTCAAAACAAGTCTCAATAAATTAAAATATATTAATGTCATACAATGTATTTTCCATGACCTCAAAGGAATAAAGTTAGAAATCAATAACAGAGGTCAAATTGGAAAATTCACAAATATTTGTAAAGTAAACAAAGTACTGTAAAACAATCAAATGGCCAAAGAAGAAATCACAAGGAAATTAGGAAACATCTTGAGGCAAATGAAAGCAAAAGCAAAATATAAACAATTGATAGGACACAGTAAAGACAGTATTGAGAGGAAAATCTATAGTTGTAAACGCACATATTAAAAAGGAAGATAGATCTCGGATCAGAGACCTTACATCACAAAAGGAGAATCTAGAAAAAGAAGTGCAAACTATATCCAAGGCAAGAAGAAGTAAAGAAATAACAAAGATTAAAACAAAGATAAATGAAATTAAGAATATAAAATAAGAGAGCATATGAACAAAATCAAAAGTTGATTCTTGGAAAGATCAATAAAGTCTTCAAACCTTTAGCTAGAATGACAATAAAAAAGAGAGAGAATACAAATAATTGAAATCAGAAAGAAAGGGGGGCATAAGACAACCTTACAGAAATAAAAGGAATTTTAAAACTATACTATGGACATATATATGCCAATAAATTAGATAATCTAGGTGAAATGGACAAATTCCTAGAAACACAAAAGTGATCTATAATGACTCAAGAAGAAGATATTGATAGATCAATAATGAGTAAAGAGATTGAATCAATCAACAAAACCATGCAGAGGAAAAAGCCAAGGATCAGATGGCTTCACAAATGAATTCTACCAAACATTCCAAGAAGAATTAAGACTAATCCTACTCAAACTCTTCCAAAAAATTGAAGGGGAGCGAACACTCCCTGTGGCAGTCTGAAATTATTTTATGAATCCCCAAAAGAGAGAGATTATGTCTGTGGGCTGGTCCACTCCTGTGGGTGTGAGCAACCTTTGCAATTTGACTATGTTGGTGAGCCGTGACTCACGTTGAATCTCTGCTCTCTTGATGAATCTGATAAAAAACGGAGACACACTGGAGAAGAGAGCTCCGCCATTTTTTATCCTGTCATGTGACAGAAAGGAGAGGGTCAACAGCTGAGGCCCTAAGGAGAGATGAACCATTTGCCTGACAGCTTACAGCTGAAATTGGGAAGAAAGCGGAACAGCTGAACCTGAGAGAAGAGGCATGGTAAGAGTCAAGCCCTATGCCTGGTTACCTTCAGCTGAGCTCCAGGAAATGATACAGCTTGGAGGAGAACATAGAAACCTGGCAGAGATTTCATGCCACGTGCTTCAACATGTAGCAGCTGATTTGGATGAGAAAGCACCTCTTATGGTGCCTTGAGCTGGACTTTTCATGGCCTTAGAACTGTAAGCTTTTAGCCCAAATAAATACCCTTTATAAAAGCCAAAACATTTCTGGTACTTTGCTTCAGCAGCCTTTGGCAAACTAAAATACTCCCACTCTTTCTATGAGGCTATTACCCTCACCCTGAAGCCATAAAAAGATAACTCAAGAAAGGAAACCTATAGACTAATATCCCTTTTAAATACAGGTTAAAAATCATCAATAAAATACAAGTAAATTTAATCCAAGAGCATATTGAAAGAATTTTACACCATGATCAAATGGGACTTATCTCAGGGATGAAAGGGTAATTCAACGTAAGAATATCAATTAATGTGTTACACCAAATTAACAGAGTAAAAGTAAAAAAAAAATAAACACATGATCATCACAATTGGTGCAGAAAAGGCATTTGACAAAATCCACCATTCCTTCTTAGAAAACTAGGGTAGAAGGAAAATGCCTTGACATGATGAAGGAGACAAATGAAAACCCACAACTAACTCTATATGTAATAATGAAAAACCTAAAACTTTCTTTCTAAGATCAAGAACAAGTGATGCCCAATGTCACCACTGATGCCCAGGATCAACACTGTGATGTTATTTAACATTGTTCTGGATGTGCTAGCCAGAGCAATTAGGTAAGAAAAGAAAGAAAATACACCCATATTGGAAAGAAAGAAGTAAAACTTTCCCTATTTGAGATGTTATGTTCCTATATACAGAAAACCCTGAAAATCCACAACAATTACTAGAGCTAATAAATGACTTCAGAAAATTAGTGGTGTATGAGATCAACACACAAAAATTAGTAGTGTTTTATGAGTGAACAATCAGAAGAGGAAATTTTTAAAGTTCCATTTAAAATAGCAACAAAAAGAATCAAATATTTTGGGAATAATTTTAACCAAGGATGTAAAGGACTTGAATATTTAAGCCTACAAAACATTGCAAAAATAAATCAAAGAAGACCTAAATAAATAAAATGGATGGACAGTCTGTGTTCAGGGATTAAAAGACTAAATTTTGTTAAGATGTGAATTTTACCCAAAGTGATTTTTATATTCAATGCAATCCAAATCAAAATTCCAACAGCCTTTTTTGCAGAAATGGAAAAGCCAATCATCAAATTTATATGGAAATTTAAGAGGCCCCAAATAGCCAAAAACATTTTGCAAAGTAAGAACTAAATTGGAGAACTCATTCCTGATTTAAAACCTATTACAAAGCTACAGCAATCAAAACAGCATGATACTGGCACAAGGACAGTTATAAAGAACAAAGATATTGAGTAGAGAATTCAAAAATAAACCTTCCATCTATGGTCAATGGATTTTCAACAAGGATGCCAAGTCCACTCCATGGTGAAAAAATAGTTTCTTCAATAAATTATGCTAAGAAAACTGGATCTCCATATGCTAAAGAATGAAGGTAGACCCCTACCTCAAACCATATACAAAAGTCAAATAAAAATATATCAAAGACCTGAGTATAAGAACCAAAACTATAAAACTCCTAGAAGTAAACATAGGCAAGCATCTTTGGAACCCTGGATTAGGGAATGTTATCTTATACTTTACACTAAAAGCTTGAGAAACCAAAGAAAAATAGATAAATGGAACCTCATCAAAATTAAAAACTTTTGTGCATCAAAGTACTTCATCATGAAAGTAAAAGCACAATCTATAGAATGAGAGAAAAGATTTGGAAACCGTATCTGATAAAAGTTTAATATCTAGATTATTAAGAAATTCTACAATTCAACAACAAAGAGATAAACAATCCAATTTAACAGTGGGCAAAAGATATAAGTAGACACTTCTCCAAAGTAGATATACAAATGGCCAAAAAGTACACGAAAAGATGCTTAGATGCTCAACATCATTAGTGATTAAGGAAATGCAAATCAAAAGCACAATGATATACCTAATGTCACACCCACTAGAATGGCTACTATTAAAAAAAAGTAAAACAACAAGTGATGAGAGGATGTGGAGCAATAGAAACAATTGTTCATTGTCAGTGGAATGCAGAATGTGACAGCCTCTATGGAAGATAGTTTGATGGTTCCTCAGAAAGTTATACATATGATTCATATATGACTTGGCAAGACGTCTTCTAGATATATAACTAAAAATATTGAAATCATGAACTTGAATAGATATTTGCACACTGATGTTCATAGTGGCATCATTCACTATTTCCAAAAGATAGGAGCAACCCAAGTGCCCATTATCAAATGAATGGATAAACATAATATGATTTATTCAATGGAATATTATTCAGCTATAAAAAGGAATGAAGTTCTAATACATATGACAATATGGATGAACCTTGAACACATCATGTGGAGTGAAATAAGTCAGATAAAAGGACAAACATTGTATTATCTCAATATTTTAATTTAGATAGAATTAAAATTTGAATCATTTTGCAGAAGAGATAGCAGCATATATTTCTTCACTTAGTTTACCTGTTTAACATTATATATTTTAACTGTTAGCACAAATCAATCTAATTTTATCAGCAGATATCAAGGTTATGTCAATGTTTTCTTTTTCCCTTAAGAGCTTTGAATAAATGGATATTAAAATTTGAGTAAGATCAATGATAAAATTAATAAGATGGTTTTAACTAAATTCATTTTTTTCTTATTTTGAGGATTTTTAAAATGGTATATGAAAATCAATTTACCATCAAATTAACAATTCTGTCCTTGGAATGATTGGGTAGTTGGAATTTGTCTTCTCCTAGAATTTACAAAATAACTATTTTTGATGCATTTTGACATTTTATTATGAGGAATGGCATCCAAATTTGTAAACCAATGGTATTCCCAAATAAGTATTTTACAAAACACACTTCAAAATATAAGAGTTTTAAGAAAATGTTACTGTTCAATAAGCACCAGAAAGAATGACAAGTAGACTGCATGCCACTGATCAAAGAGTACACATAACACTCCCACCAATACAATCCCACTGCCACTAAAATAATTAAATGAAATTTAGTTTTTATAGCATCAACATAGCCAAGTTCATGATTTTTTATTATAGAATCTAAATTATATCTGATCATATATTAGATCTGAAATTTTAGTATAACAGAAAACCATGTGGCTGGTATACAGTCTAATCTAATGTGAACAGACTTGAGTCTCCTGAAATAGGAATAATCAATAACAGAGAACAGGTGAGATACAGGGCCAAGGAAACAAAAGCTGTCTGTAAATAATCTTCTTACTCTTACTACTGAAACCTCTATATTGAAAGAGTCTTTGTCATATATACTGAAGTTAATGTAGAAATAATGTAGGTTCTTCAATTTGTATTTTATTTGATTTAACCATATTAGTCTAAGTCATTTTTCATGTATCTCACTTTATCACTCAATGCATTTTAGAAAAGCACTGAAATTATACATATAACCCTAATTCAGAATTATTAAAACTGTTATTCAATGTCTGAAATTATTAATTTAGAAACATTTCTATAAATATAAATATAATAAAGGACATTATGTTTGATAGTTTTTGAAAGAGAGATATAATGTAAATATTAACAAGGATCTTGAAAGAGTTCAAGATAAAGGTAAATTAATTCTTTTACAAGGCTACTTTTCCTTCTTCCCTTCAAGTAAACTATAGAACCCTCTAAAGTTACCTAGGTGTTGAGGAGACAAAGAAATTTATAGCCTTTGCCTTTTTAGAATTCAGGTTAGTAGGAAAGAACTACACAAGTGATACTGTTTCTCTCTTACCAATCCATAAAATCTAAATCTATGGCTTATTTGCCTTTTCCTACAATATTAATCCTGCTTCTTTCAGCATTTAAACATCCTTAAGACTCTCTCTTTGATACACACATATAAACACACTCATGTACATATGTACATACATACAAACATCCAATCTGTGTCCCTGTACCACTACCATACCTACCAAATCCACTATCTCCTTCAGAGACAAAATTATTCAGAGTTGTCTATACTCAGTCTCTTTACTTTCTCACCTCTTAACTTATATAATCTGTCTCCCATCCCCATTTCTCAAGGGAAAGTGTCTTTGTCAAGGTTTCCTTGTCTTCACTTCTTGGTTTTGTATTTCCTGGCCTGCAACCCTCCCTTCTTGCCTTCAGCATCTTCTGCAGGACTAATTCTTATTCATCTCTCTGGTCTTGTCTTAGATTTCACAGTCTTTGAGACACCTTTGCCAATTCTTGACTGTAAGTTAACATTTCATATGAGTTCTCAAAGACTGAACTTTTCTATGTACAGAAATTATTACATAAAATAACTGCCTATCTCTCAGCATTTAACTGCCTAACTAATGTTGACGTAACCTTAAATGGCTGTGTGTATTACGTGGGCCATGATAATGCCTGGCACTTAGTAAGTGCGTGGAGCTCCTTACAGCACGCTTAATTAAGTAGTAAAATAGAAGAGCTATGTGCACAATGTCATGGGAACAGAAAGGGGAAAATTAACTATGTTTGGTGGGTAGATCAATCAGGCACCAAACAGGAAACAGAAGGAACGTGCAAATAAGGATAATTTAAGGAAGGCATACAAAAGGATTATTTATGAAGGTATGGGCAGGCTGTAGAGAAACCACTTGGGATTGTATAGTACCCTGGAGTAGTTAGCACATCTAGGCCAGAAAAGAGAAGAGGAAGGCGTGGTTATGGGAAATTAGAAGGAGAAAGTTGTTTAGAAAGGGTTGCCTTGTGAGAAAATTCTGACCTGAGGTAACACAGGCAGGAAGTTGAGGGAAGACATACCTTCACCTCCTTAGTGAGTGTATTTTATACTCTTAGCTCATGTCCTGAAGTACTCCCTATCAAGTAGGAGGGCATTTTACACTTTGGTACCCTCTCTTCTTCAATAGGCAATGCTGCTAGTTTGAAGTAAACTGCTTAGAAGTTCATGAAATGTTTCCTGTCATTTAAATGTGTTGAAACGTCAAAGAATCACAATATCCATGGAAGAAGGAAGCTAATAGAATAGTACATTTTCCGTTAAAAAACGTAACACATACTTAGATTATGCATATAACTATTCTTGGTAAGAGACTCCCTGAACAGGAAAATTTTCCCTTGTCCATATAAGGCTTATAATGCAAATGAGTAGGATTACTCATACACATGAAATGGTGGGGTGGGGGGAGGGAACTACCAAGACTATAAATTGGGAATTATATAACATGATAAGTAAGGTTAGCTAAAAGGTACAGTACTAAAAGTATGGAATTTACAGGTCAAGATTTATGTATATAGGATATATTTGGTAAAAGACTTAATAAAGGGAAAGTTATAATTACATCATTGTATAAGTTTGGTAAGATTTTGTGTTGTGTTTAATTAGTGGATATTATATGTGCTAACCTAGGGAATTCAGGAAACGTACTGTCAGTATGATAACGGGAGAGAAACAGAGAAAATGAAGAAAAGGTAGAGTGCTTAAAGCAGAGGTTCTTAAATAGTGGCGGTACCATCATGTACGTGGTGTTATAGAAATTTGTGGGTATTAGGGGTTTCTACATTAAATGAAGGAAAAGTCTGGGCTGGTATTTAATGGGCAGGAGCCAGGAATCTGAAAGGTCTTACAATGCATACAACACTTTCCCCACATGAACTGTATTGATTCCTGCATTCAAATATCTTATCAACTATTTGCTTGTTATAAAGATCTGAACCCTACATCTAACTACATTTTTTTTATAAAGACTAATTATGTTTTACCCAGCTGTTATCACTGAATTTTTCAGGAATGCAACTACCAGTCATTTTATGAATGAATGCCCCTTGTTTTGTTCCTAATTTTACCATGAATTGTTCACCCCTTCAGAAAATGATGGCATTGTACTGCAATGCTGCTCCTGGTAGATGAGTCACCAATATAACAGACTTCTATCTATCAGCATATAACTGTCATATTTGTGGGAATTTTGTGAAAAGATGCATACATCAGACTACTTCATTATATCTCACAGCATAGTCATATATAAGCATTTAACTATTGAAATACATATTGCTGTATTATGTTACTTTCCTTTTAGGGTATTTCATTGATTATTTTTAACACTATGCATATATGTTCATTAAGTTACTGTTAAATTTCATCTTATGCTGAAAAAGGGGTACTATAAATATCTGTTATAATGGCATGCGTTGAGACTCACTAGTTTAAAATCTTGGAAGCACAAGAGTGATATGAGCCAAATAAAACTGTTGGAGATCAATTAAATACATCAGAAGACCTGCATAGTACTAAGAGTAGAGGCATTACTCCCAGTTGTCCTGGTCATGGAGTCCCTGCCTTATGTTAGTAACATCATTACAAGAAAACCTATCTGCAGATAAAGAGTACTTAGGGCAGTGGTATATAAGGTCACGCTCATTTTCCCACTCAGTACATGGTCTAAGGAGAAATTTGGGAGGAAATTTTGCAGTAAACAAAGGATAAAACAAAAAGTGGAAGAACTTCAGGATCTAGTCTTTAAACTGTATCATGAAAACATTCTCAACATCCCTTAACAGTTTTCAACAAAATTAAATAATGACCTGGTAAATACTAGATTTTGTATTTTATTGGAGTACAGATGAAAATATATAAAGTTTCTATGTTTTATATAAAATGTTCACCTTTTGTTCTGGCTATCTATTGCTATTTAATATCAATACTTAAGTTCAGTTTTGTGAGTTATGAATTTTTGAAGGGCTTGAGCCCTTCCATGTTGCATCAGCTGGGGGAACTGGGACTGGAGAGTCCACTTTCAAGATGAATTTTTTACTGACATATCTGGTATCTCAGTGTTCACTGCACTCTTTTTCTCCCCATATGACTGGAGCTCCTTACAGCATGTTGGATTCAGGGAAAAGAAACCTCTCTATGGTAGCTGGCTTACCTCAAAGTGAGTATTCTAAGAACAAATGTCTTAAGAGACAAGAAGAGGAAGTTGCCAATCTCTTAAGGCCTGGACTGAGAAAATGGCACAGCATCATTTCCACTGCACATTATTGGGTAAAGTCATCATAGTGCCCTCCCAGATTCAAGGAGGAGGGTACAGAAATTTCACCTTACTAAGAGAGTAATGTCAAATAATTTGTTGTCATCTTAAACACACCACACCATGTCTGCAGCATTGATGGCCATTACTCTATTTCCTATCAGTAATTCTCATTACTCAGCTAAACATGAACACCAACTGCTGATAAAGCACCACTCCACATGTTGTGTAAAACCCAGTATCTTACATCAGAAACTGAAAATTTCACATAAAATGTAAAATGCAGCTAAAAATGCTAAACAACAGTTTTCCTAGTAATATTTTAAACCAGTCAAGGAAAAAAGGAAAATAATAGGGGTGAAAGACATATTGAGTGGAAACCTACAGATTTTCAGTCTGTCTACAACAGCAATGACAATATCTCCCACGTGCAAATAACTAGAAAACATCCTTTGCATTGACAAAATGTCAATAATAAATAGAAAGCTTCAGATTGCATATATTGTATTTAGTTCCAAGGAAAAAACACAGTTTCAGAGACAAATACAGTGGGTTATCTCGCTGTTTCACAAGAGAAACTAGAGATAGCCATATTTAATATCAGTATTCATAAGACATTAGTTAAACTCAGGTATGGTGAAAAAGATATGGTCATAGGAACATTTAAGACTGTATTTGTAAGTGGTCCTCAAGAATGGTTTTGTCTTAATAAACACTAATGAAACAAACATTTATTATCCTCTATGTCCCAGGGCCTTGTGCTGCATTTTCATAGAGATATAAAGATAAATAAGGAAAAATCTCTGCAAACAAGGCACTTAAAGTCTTTGGGAGAAAGGTGAGTGAACAGACAAGTCCGTAATAGTATGACTAGTTCCACAACAGAAGCAAGCACAGGGTGCTGGAGAGGTTACACGGGGGAATATCTAGCTCGTATTGAGGGTTGATGTGCCTGGGAAGACCATTCAAAGGACAAAGACCTGAGAGCTGACGGTTCATTGAAAGGATACTGTGAGAATGGAGGCCAGTTTTGGGTAAGGGAGGAATCAGCAAACATTACATACTGAAGGGCAAAGGTTGTGATAAGGTTTTGAGAAGAGAAATCATGGTAGGTTTAGGGCAAAGCCAGTGTGGAGTGAAGGGAGAAATAGGGGCTGGGAGACACATTGAGATACAGGCCTGGGAGAGAGAAAAGTGATCACATCACTTCTTGCTGATGAGTCTTGATTTATACTGAAAGCCACAAGGAGGCACTAAAGGACAAAGCAAATGCCTGTGATAATTTCAGATGAATATCACACCATATACAGCCACGTATATAAAAGCATATTTGTAACCCAGCTAATACAACATTTTTGTAAAGACATATATCAGAGTTCAAAGATAAAAGAAATGATAGCTTTTAAATTTAATGTCATAAATCTCAGGATTTCATTCATGAATCAATTGTGTTTTTTACATTGTCTGCATTTATTAGATTACTTATTGATTTAGTTTACAGTTTTGGTGTTATAATGATTTTATGCAGTGACAGATATAAACTATTATTTTAAAAGTGACATTAAAAAGCTCAACAGTCTAGTTTTTAACTAGAAACTATATAACTACAATATTTAAATTAGCAATAGATTTTTTTTACTAAATCAAAGGAAAATCTCCATATATTAAAGCAACAATAATTAATCTGTAATAAATGACACATAATGATTTAGAAAATAAGTCAACCTCAGGGGAAAAAGCAAACTTAATTTTATTCGTAAATAAATTTTATTTATTTAAACTTCAAATACATAGCAAACATTTCTTATCTAACGGTTTTTAGACCTAACAATACATAATGGTATAGTCGAGTATAACAATGTAACCATTACAAACAAATATTTAAACTTTATTTGCTGTAGGTTTTCAAAAGCTAATGTATGCATAATGTGTGCTCTCATTCAAATGCTTGAGATATGTGATACCCTAAGTATACCGCTTCTTTAGTTTTTGTCCTTGATAAAAAATCAATGACATTTTATAGTTAATTAATAGAAATGGTTTCTGGTTCTCTTAAAATGGCCTCCATTCTGTAAGTCATCTGTCTATGTTCACTTAACACTGGATGGGTATATTTCACAAATAATTCAATGGAAAACAAGAATGCTATTGATGTTCTAGGAATAAAATGTGCATCAGGACCTAGTATGATTAGTAAGTGCAAGAATTTTCTAGGCATCTGGCTTTTAGTTCACATTGCATTCAGTGCATTACATTCTAGTAATTGAGAATGATGAATGATTTTATCATCTCAAATGCAAAAATAGAAAAAGCTCCAACGTTCTTTAAACTAGATAAGTCTAAGGGGAAAAAACAAACAATGGCAGGTACTTTTGAATAAAGAAATGTAAAGAATCATCTTAAAGCTATGAAAATATTCAAAATTATAAAAACTAAAACTTTATGTAGTAAACATATTCTAAAATTATTTAAGATAATACTTTGCAGCATAATTTTATTAAAAATAATAAAGTTGTGAGCAACTGCATGTATAGAAAAAATAAATTCCTATAATATTTTTACTAAAGCCTTTGAATAAGAAAAACATAATTGTCTGAAGAGTCACAATGGTAGTTAACTAAGTAGTTCATCCTAGTATTATTTGGGTTGGCTAATTTTGAGTTCCATATATAGTTCTGTACATACTGTTGCCTTATAGAAAAGCAATTAACTCAGCACTAACCAACCATTGGTAAATAAAGAGAACTAGAAAAGTCAACTTCAAAATAAATCATTTAAACAAACTGGCCACAGATATCACTGCATTATGAATCCAAATAGAAACACTTTAAATTATTCCTGGCAAGATGTTATGTGAAGGGCCCCCTCTCTAATTCTTTCTCCTAATCTGCATAAATTTCATGAAAGCCTTGTTCATCTTTTCAATCATACCCTTTCTTTTAAATGATGCCTTTCTACTATGGAAAGTAGATCTCTCCCTTACTAAACAGGTGGTGGCCAAGAGCCAAAGTAAGGGACTATGGTTAAGTGTTTTGCTGTGGCAAGCCAAGAGAACACCCAAATCAACTCTCATTCTGCTTAGAACTAAGTACACTTATTGAAGCATACGTGGATTTTCTTAGATAGCACATATTTCAGAAGGTCAGATTAAAATATGTGCCGAACTATAAATTAAGAGACTTAATTCAGTGACTGGTTCCAAAGGCCTTCTACAGACAAAAATTATTCAGGGAGAAATAATCAACTAACCAAAAGGCATAAAAAGGGATAAGACAATAAGAAGAAGAAGAACAACAACAACAACACTCCATTAATAAAGTTCTTTCTCTTATGAAGCTGCATTCAAGGCTTGTAAGATGGCTGAATAAAGTACACCATTTAATTTGCAAAGGCAAAGGACAGTAAAATGAGAGAAGAAATAAAAAATACACCAAGAATACAAAACAATAGATCCAATTCCTTTAGCCTTTACTTTTTATTTTAGTTTCCTTAAAATTCTTTTGAAATCTGCATAGTCCATCTTCCTCTGTGTGTGCATGTATGTACATTGTACTGGGGTTACATATTTGTTAAGTATTCCATTTACCTCTCAACTTTGTGACTGTGATCATTAATAAAAATACTTATAAAGTGTATTATACTCAAGCAGTACTTTTATATAAGGAAAACAGTCATCTGACCAATAAAATTTGATTTATATATAAATCATTATAAACAAAGAGAAACAAAGCCTCCATGACATGAATAGCAATAGAAAGACTGAACTATCAAGATGTTTAGACAACAATGTCCAATTGCATAGCTTTGCATATACTAAATGTTTCAAAGTCTTCATAGGAGGTCATTGAACTGATTTATTCTCCATCAGTGCAGCTTAAGTTCTATAATAATGAAATAAAGTTTACTTGGAAGAAATCTGCCCAATGTTAAATTGCCAATGGCCAGTTTAAGAGGCTTTCTACCTAACTCACTGATAGAAGCCTGCAGCTCAAATACTATTAATTTATTTAGTAATTCTAAAACTGGCAAGTAAGAAGGAGAAGAGATACTTTCTAAAGAAGCATAGATAATTCAGAAGGTCTATTGTTCTTCACAACAATAGAGCTTTTAGTTCTATTCCCTAATTTACTGTCACTTTATCACTTTTATCTTCCACTTTAAGTCTGTTTCTTTTATTGGACTATCTATTCAGCTGATAATTCATTTAAACTTTTGAAGTTCTATGCCATAAAAACTCCATTTAACTGCTTCCTAAATGGTGGTTAATCTGCACAAATTTCAAATTTGACCTTAATGGAACAGCTTATTCCTGAAGTGATTAGGACATTGGGAAAACAGATCATGTCCTTAAAAGTGTACTTACTTAAAGTTTTCTTTCATTCAGAAAATGAATTTTGCACAGAGATATTTGCAAAGTGCCTCCTCTTACAATAAAATGTAGAGTAATTTTCCTATTTGAATTCCATCTACACAGTTGAGAAACTCACTCAAGCATCAGATGAGGTGTCAAAGTGCTTTGTTAACAAACTCACTTACCAGATGTGGATAGAGCAGGGACAGAAGGCGCAAATGCTCTAACATACCTAACAATTCAATTACAGTTATCTTATGGTGCCATCACATATTTTTCTTCAACAATCAAACAACCTCAGCTGGAAACCTCCAGCAATAACATAAATAAAGGACCATCTGGCTAGAATAATTAAGGAAGTCTGGAAATAAAACATTAATTAATGCAGCATTTCAAACAACCTTCAGAGGCCTTCTTATGAAATTAAATACAAAACAGGTAATCATTTATTTCATGTTGCTGTTAAATTTAACTAGGCATGAATAAATACAAATACCAATTTTTTTTTCTTTTAGTAAGGACTACTGACTCAAAATGATAATGGCATTATAATTAAGTATGATAATTAAATTAAAGCTACAAATAAATTAGTGAAACGAAAATGTCACTACAGGTATTTAAATGTAAATAATTCAAATACCATAGAATTTTGCAATGAATATACCTTTGGAGATCATAACACCTTTTCACATCGCCTAAATTCATGGATGAGGAAACTAAGGCTCAGAGACATTAAATGATTTTCCCAAGCTGACACACTAGAATGGTAGACACTAGAGAAGAACATAGAACTGGCTCTCATTCTAGAAATGCTCTGCTTTGACAGTGAGAAACTACTTATAAATATTTGTGATTGTTACTTTGCTACTTCATTGAATTAAAACAAAATTTCACAAAATCTCGGTAAGGTACTTAATTAAAATGACAATACCATAAGTAATAAACTACCTTATATTGGTTCTAAGCCAGAGAAGACTAGCTGTCCCCTATTGATTCCCTTTGCAGATGGAGAAGTTAATGCTAGGAAGCGGCTGGCCCAGAAAAGGACTACATATCTCAGATGTCCCCTTGAATCCAGGTGTGACACTATGACTGCTTCTTGCTTATGAAATATATTCGATGTGAATGTGCATCATTTCAATGTCATGGTATTTAGAAGCAGCTGTGCCTGTTCCACTCTCCTTTTACCACCTGGCCAGCTAGAAGACCTAGAGGATGAGGGAGCCCCAGAGAGAATGAAAAGAGATCTTTGATTCACTAAATGGAGGAAAACAGCTTACTGGCAGAAACATCCGCATTAGACTGGCCCATGGGAGAAAAATAAAATACTTTCACTCACTAAAATTAGCATTAAAGTATTATCTAATTATTAAGTTATCCAAAGCAAACCTGATGGGCACTAATTTTCATGCTATAGCAGCCATTATTATAAAATGATACCAATGTGCATTTTCAAAGGAATATTAGAAGAAGATCAAAATCTCATATCAGGAGAGCCGGTGTGGCTCATTGGTTGAGCACCTGCTTCTCATGTACAAGGTCCTGGGTTCAATCCCTAGTACTTAAAAACAAAACAAAACCACAAACAACAAAAATACCTCATGTCATAAAATCAGTACAGCTCGAAGGGTCTTTCAATAAAGACCATCCCTTTTATATAGATCTTGCATAACTTGATATTCCTTTGGATTAAGCAGGTATATAATACAAATTTTAAAAGTTTGAAAAAATGACAGTAAGAGGCTAGGCTTTAACAAGTATAGATGAAGGAATATGGAATCTAAAGGCAGATGATCTGGTTTTAAGTTCTAATTTTGCCTTCAGATGCCAAGGATTAAAACATGTCTGCAATTCACCTCTACCATCTCACTCTTCAGTTTATCGCTTCAAACCCTGTTGGATTACGGTGACAGGAAATGAGTGGGACTTCAAAAACATTTCAGTAACAAGCTCCTGGCTATCCCCATCCTGACTCACTACCAGAGACAAACAGAAGTAATAAAAGCTCCTAGAAAACATGCAGTGTGTTTCTAATAGCTGCTGTTGTCAAGTCCTGGAACAGGAGCATTATGGATTCACATGGTATCACATACATATTCTTACCTTAATATTTGTGGCAAAAACCCAGTTTGGTCAAATGCCCAAATTTTTAGCAAATCATGTATTGATTCTATGTGAATGAGAAAATTCTCTGGTAGGATATACAGGAAACTAATAATAATGGAAACAATGTGTAAATGGGGTAGGAAAATGGTGTAGATGAAGAACAATGGAGGGAGGAAAATTTTCACTGTTTAACCTTTTAGATAGAATTTTTTAAAGAGGAAAATTTATTTCAATTAAGAGACTAAACTATAAAAAAATGAGCGAGGATTGTTGTTAATGGTACAAATACAAGAATGATTTTCTATGAACTAGAAAAAATGTAAGTTGCTATTACAAGGTGTCAAGAATATGGTGATAGAGGAGAAAAATACAACTTGTGGACTACTGTTAACAGAAATAGGGCGGTATTTTTGCATCAATGGCAAAGAAGGTACTATATCAATGCTAAGGGTCAACAACAGAGGTGTAAATAGGGGCATGAGAATTTTCATCTCAGAGTAATGAAAATGTTCTAGAATTGACTGCAATGATGAAAATGCAGTGCTGTGATGAAATGAAGAGCCACTGAGTACACATTTTGGATCGGGGGTTCTTAACCTTTTCTGTTCCATGGACCACTTTGCCAGTCAGATGAAAACCATGGACCCTTACTAAGTCCACTATACTATGTATTATTTAATAAATATATCACACCCGCACCAACACATCCCTACAAAAATAATGATTTTTTGAATTTCAGTTCAAGCTCACGGACCCTTTATTAAGAACCCCTGCCTTGGATGTACAGGGCAGGGGACCACATAACACAGTGACCCCATGGTAGATGATGGACTATGGTTAACAGTATAAATATGAGAACATTCTCTCATGGACTGTTACAAATATTTAATACTAGTACATGGTGTTAATGATAGGGTCGTTTGTGGGAGTAATATACCAAATGGACACTATGGACTACAGTTAGCTGTAGTATTTTGATGTTGTTCTTTCCTCATTTGTAACAAATGTTCCACAACAATTGAAGGTGTTGGTGGTGGGGTGATATATGGGAATCCTGTATGTTATGGATGATTATTTTGTAAACTCACAATTCCTCTAATAAAACAAAACAAAACAAAATAACTCATTTTATTGTAATGATTAAGATTGGTGTATATCACTGCATGTAAAATATATTTAGAAAATTTTTATGAAGTTAAAATAAAAAATGAGTTATAGATGTAAATTGAGAAGTTTCCTACAAAGCATCTCATTTAGGTTCTAAAATCTCATGTAAGAGCAGATGGACTTAACAGGTCTTCATATACACCCTCCTATTGTTGAAAATGGGAAAACACAATGAGCAATGAAAATCTTATTGAGACTATTAATGTGCCTCAGAGTCTCTTAGAAGAATAAACTATTTCAGCTTGTCTTTTAGACTGGAGTGATGACGCAAAAACTTGGTATCTCATATAATATCCCTGACCATATATTCTTTTAACTCAACTGAAAAATACCATCCTAAGTGATGATATCTGATTCATTTCAAGGAAGAAACTACTGTGGGAATGTATAGCGTAGTGAACCCTCATGTGAAAATGAGTACAGGTAATATTGCATATATAAGACTGTTTTTCTTTGAAACAGAACAAATGTATGTTAATGTTATAAGATGTTAATATTAGGGTGATATTTGGGCAAAAATACAACCAAAGTAAACTATGAACAGTAGTGGATATTACTATATTAATAATCTTCCATTAATGGCAAAAGAGAAAATATATTAAGTGAAAGAATCTACACAAAATGTACTACATATTGCTTGTCTCTACCTATACAAAATGTAAATACAAATAAATAAGAGAATTGCAAATAGAATAGCAGTTATATATGGCAAGGGAAAGATAGAGAAATTGAGAGGTGACTCCTAAGGGGCAGAGTATTTTTGTTTTCTGTTTTTTATTATTGCTGTTTTTGGAATAATGAAAATGCCCTAATATTGACTGAAATGATGAATACACAACTCTATGATTATAACAAATACCACTGATTGTATGCTTTTGATGGATTGTATGCTTTACAAATTTATTTCAATTAAACTGATTTATAAATAAACAAAGAACCTACTAGAACCAAGAATGTATGATAGGGAAGTGGATTTGGCTCAACTGATTGAGCTTACCACATGGGAGGTCCAGGGTTCAAACTCAGGGCCTCCTCGCCCATTTGGTGAACTGGCCCACACGCAGTGCTGATGCATACAAGGAGTGCCCTGCCATGCAGGGGTGTCCCCCATATAGGGGAGCCCCATGCTCAAGCAGTGTGCCCTGTAAGGAGAGCTGCCCTGTGCAACAAAAGTGCAGCCTGCCTAGGAGGGGGTGCCACACACACAGAGAGCTGATGCAGCAAGATGATGCAACAAAAAGAGACACAGATTCCCAGTGCCACTGACAAGCATACAAGCGGACACAGAAGAACACACAGCAAATGGACACAGAGAGCACACAACTGGGGTGGGGGTGGGGGGGAAGGGAACGGGAGAGAAATTTAAAAAAAAAGAATGTATGATAAATGCAGAAATAATAATCACAGGTACTATTTATTGTTTGCTAGCAACATTGCACATATGCTACTAAGCACCTATATAGTTTCTTATTACCATACAACCCTGCTTAGTACAGATAAGGAGAGGTATTTAGGCATAACAGTTAAAATTAATTTTGTGTTTAACTATAACAAATTTTACAACTAATCTTTTTTTAAAATTCATACAGCACTATGAAATGGAGATTATCCAAATTTCCATTTAATAGATATCAAATCTTAAAATTAGTAAATGGCTAAACAAGGAAACGAGTCTAGGTCTCTGACTCTCAAGCCTGTATACAAAACAATAAAATTACACAGGTTTTGGAATGAGACCTGAATATGAAACTTCTTAGCTTGTGATCTTGAACAAGCTGCTTCATTTCTTTGAGCTTCATTCTCCTTTTCAGTAAAAATGGGTTTAAATAGTTGGAAATAAAACATTATTTATTGTGGGAAATTAAATGCAAGAATGTAGAAGTGTTGATACAGTGGGTGACTCATGGTAATTATATTAGTTAAAATAAGGCTAGGTTGTTGTAACAAAGGAATCTAACAATACATTAACTAAAGAATAAAGTTTATTGTTCTGTTCCAACAATCTCAATGTGATTGGTTCAGACTGCTCATGAAACTCTCCTCCATTTGGTCATTCAGGATCTGTTTCCTTCAAAGTTATTGCTCTTCCACTGCCTCAAGCCAAGGTTCTCAGCCTTTTTTGGCTTCAGGATCCCCTTTCATTCTTAGAAAGTATCAAGGGTCATAGCTACCAAGATCCACCGTACAAGAAACAAAAACCAAAAAATTTTAAATATATTTATTAACTCTTTTAGAATAATGACAATAAACCATTACACATTGTTTGGGATTGAATCATTGGCCACATAGAGACATGTTCAAATCTTTCTGTTCCTGTGGGTGTGTACTTATTTGTGAACAGGAACTTGGAAAATGTCATTATTAAAGTGTGGACTCATTTGTGAATAGGATCTTGGACGATCCTATTTAGATGAGGTCAATTGAATCAGGGAGGTCCTTTATCCAAATGACTACTGTTGTTATAAGGCAGAGGAAATTGGCAGTTAGAGAAAACCACAGGAAGAGACATATCACCAGGTGACAGAGGTAGAGATACAAACCTAGGAACCCCAAGGATTGTGGCAAGCCAATAACAGATTGCTACCAACTCTGTGAGAAAGCATGGCCTGCTGAAACCTTGAGTTTATTGCCCAAACAGTGAGGCAATAAATTCCTGATGTTTAAGTCAACCAGTTTGTGGTATTTGTCACAGTAGCTCTGGTAAACTAAGAAACATGTTAACAAAATGTTTTTATGAAAACAAAACTTATATTTAACAAAACCAAAACTTTGTGAGTAGCATTCTTTGATATATTTGCAAATTGCTTTAATGTCTATTTTAATAGAAGATGACTGGATTCTTATAACTGCTTCTGCTTTCAATTTGTAATGACATGCTATTTTGGTAGACTATCTGAAGAACATTCATCTGTACACAAATACTTAGTTGGAAAGGGGGGAAGCATTTCATTTATTCATGTATTTCACTTTTATTTTTATTAAGTGGCAAACATAGATTCAAGTTTTATTTTTGTTATTATTGTTTTAATTTAACTTTAGGGTCAGGTTTCTGAGGTATAAATTACATATTATAATATTCATCCTCTTAATTAGTTTATAGTCTTATGAATTTTGATCAATGCTTTCAAGTGTGTAACAACCACCATAATCAAGAAATAGAACAGTTCAATAACATCAAAATATTCTCTCATGACCCTTTTTTAAAGCTAATACTTCTGCCTGCAATAAGCCCCTGATAACCACTCATCTATTTTTCTCTCTATAATTTTATCTTTTCTAAAATTTCATTTAACTAGAACCATATGATATGCCACCATCTAAGCTCTGCTTGTTTCACTTAGCATAATGCATTGAGATTCATTGATGCTAACTATATGCATCACTAGTTATTTTTACTGCCAACTAGCATTCCAGTATATGAATGTACTGCACTAAATTTATCCACTCATCAGGTGAAGGACATTTGGGTTGTCAGGTTTTAGTGTTTATGAATAAAACCATGCTAAATGTTCAGAAAGAGATTTTAGCATGCACATAATTGTTATTTCTCTTAGGTAAATAGGAAAAAATGAGATTATTAGGTTATATGATATGTGTGTGCTTAATTATCTGAAAAAAACCTTCTAATTGTTTTTCCAAAGTGACTTTACCATTCTGCTTTGCTAACAGAAATGTGTGTGTATACTAATAGTAGCAGAAGAATTCATAGCAGTAATAGCAGTATCATATATGGTTTAATTTGCATTTTTCTAAGACTGATATTGGGCATCCATATATTGTTTTTATTGTAATATCTGTCCAAATCTTTTGCCCATTTAAACATTGCATTGTTTCTTTTCTTATTATTGAGTTTTGAGGGTTCATTATATATTTTATACATATGTCCTTTGTCAGGCACGTGCTCTGCATGTATTTTCTCTAGGTCTTTGGTTTATCATTCTTATTTTCTTGATTAAATCCAATTTATTGATTTTTTTTTTTATGCATTGTGATTTTGATATATCTAAAAAACCTTCATCAGGCCCAGGTCACAAAGATTTTCTCTTAAGTCTTCTTTTAGGTGTTTTGTGATTTTTAGGTTTTACATTTAAATTTACAATAAATTTTAAGTCAATTTTTATATATGATATATGTTAAAGTTTATTTATTTTTGCATGTTGATGTCCAATTGTTCTAGCACCATTTGTTGAAGGGTCCGTCAATTCATTATTGAAATACTTCTGCATCTTTGTTGAAAATCAATTGACCATATATATTTAGATCTATTTGTGTTCCTTTGATCTATGGGTCTGTCATTTTACCAAAGCCATACCATCTTGACTACTTATTCTTTGCAGTAGGGTTTCTCAACATTGGCAATATTGATAGTCTGGGCTGGACGACTCTGTTTTGGAGGATATACATAGGCCCTGGCCACTATTTACTAAATTCCAGTAGTGGATTCCCAATCAAGACAAACAAGTTATCTACAGATAAAAGAGCCCCTAGCTGACACCCCCTGCTTGAGAATAAATTTTAAAATCAAGTAATGTGAATCCTCCAACATTGTTCTCTAAAATGTTTTGGATATTTCAGTTCTTTTTCATTCCTGGATCTTGAATATTGAACTTAAAGATCTCTCTGGGGAGAACTGACATCTTAACAATATTGATTTTTCCAATCAAAAGAAAAAAAGGATAATTTTCTTTTTAGTTAGGTCTTCTTTGCTCTCTTTTACATCAGTGTTTTGTAGTTTTCACCAGACATTTTGTTATTTTTGTATCTAAATATTTCATGTGATTTGGAGGTATTATAAATGGCACTATTTTTATTTCAGTTTCTAATTGTTCACTGTGTGCATATAAAAACACTGTTGATTTTGTATGTTGGCTTGTGTATTTTTACCTTGTTAAACTCAGTGACTTTCTGTAGTTTAGGATTTTCTAGACAATTAGGTCATCTATGAATAGAGTCAGTTTTGTATCTTCCTTTCCAACCTGTATGTATTTTAATTCTTTTTATTGTTTTATTTCATAAGCTAGTATCCTAGTTTGATGTTGAATAAGAGTAATGAAATTGTACATTCGTGCGTTATTCTAAAACATGAGGGAAATAATTCAGTCTTTCACCAGTAAGTTTCCTCTAGACTGGTGTAAATGCCTTTTTATCATATTTAGGAACTTCCCTAAACTACTTTCTTAATTTTTCTGAGAAATCTTATGAATGGAAATTGAATTTTGTTAAATACTTCTCTGCATCTAATGAGATGACCACAGACTTTATTTTTTATACTCTTCCAACATGGTGAAAGAGATTCATTGAATTTTAAATATTGAACACATTTTGCCTTCATGTGATAGACCTCACTTGCTAATGAAATTTATCCTTTTTATGCAAAGTTTGATTCAATTTGCTAATGTTTTGTTGAGAATTTTTGCACCTATGTTAATGAGGGATATAATGTAGTTTTCTTATATTGTCTATCCACTTTTGTTTCAGGATAATGCTTGCCTCAAAAATGATTCGGGAAGTATTCACTTCTTTTCTATTTTCAAGAAGCATTGTGTAAAATTGGTAATACTTTTTCCTTAAAAGTTTTATAAAATTCACCAGGATACCACTGGGCCTGGGTTTTTCTTTACTGGAAGGTTTTTAAATGTAAATTAAATTTCCTTAATTGATATATGACTATTCTGAGTATCTCTTTCTACTTTTGGCTTGACAGAAATTTATCCATTTTATCTAAATTGCTGACTTTATAAGTAAAATATCATTCATAATATTTCCCATTCGACTTTAATGATAGTTGGATATAATGATATTCTATCTTTTATTACTGATACTGGTAATTTGAGTTTTCTCTTAGTTACTATGACTAATGGTTCGTCAATTGTATTCATCTTCTTAAGGGGTTATTTTTAAGTGGCTGATCTGGTATTTACCATATATGACTTAACTTATCAGACTCTTCAGAATTATTCTAGCTTAATTTAAGTGATGTATAAAAGCATTTATTTTACACATATTGCTTTCCCCCCTTTTGTGGTATTCTTGTTATTGATATTACATCTATTTATTCACATTTGCATCTAAATATTTCATGTGCTTTGGAGCAGGAAATTTTTATAATTATTTACCATCAGTAGTTATATCCTTAGCCTGTTACAGATTTTCTCCCCCCATCTTCTTGGTACTGTGGCTCTTAGCAAATATATTATACATATATCTCTGTAAATTATAGGCCCAATGATACTGCTGAATATAGGATTGTTTGTTGAAAGTTTTTGTGGGGTACTTTGAATATGTTATCCCATTGCCTTCAGGCTCTCATTGTTTCTGTTGACAAATCAGCAGTTGAACTGATTTGGTTCCATGATAAATGAAGTGTCATATTTCTCTTGCTGCTTTCAAGAATTTTTTTGTTGTCTTTTGCTCTCAGCATTTCTAATATTATGTGTCTGTTGGCAAAACATTTTGCATGTATACTATCAGTTATTTTAAATAGTTATTTTAAATAACTATCAAATTCCTTTGAAAAATATCTTGAATGCTGAATATTATCCAGAGTTCTAGTCAATTAAGTACATGATTTCATTTATTTGACCAAGGAGGCTAGAAAGGTTTTATAAAAGAAATACTTCTAATGAAAATTTCACAAAATAATCCATAAATCTGCAATTTCAAATGGACCAAACCATGTGATAGTATCCTGATTTTTTTAGGCCACTCTGTGATCTTAAACCAAGAGCAAGCTCCAGTACTGCCTATGTGGTTATGTATTTAAGGATTATCTTTGAAGAAAGCCTTAGAGTATGGATTTAGTTTGTAACTCTTCTACATATGTAACAATATCAGGGTTATTCTCTCTGTAGCTTCATTCTATTGAGGGCCCAACTTTAAAAAATTTCATTTACTATGAGATCAAATCTGATATATTTTCAAAACTGCTTCTTAGGTAAGTAACCGATTTAAAGTTCAAATGGGTATACTTCATGTTTGTGGAACTAATGTAAAGAACACCTTTATTTAGCTGGCAACAAAGGGATTAATGATAATTCAGAATTACAATCTCAGTGAAAAATTATTGCATTAACATGAACATTTTCTCTGATGACCAGTGTTCAAGATGAATTTGGAAAGGACCAAGTTCTGAAATGAAGATGATCAAATTGTTGTCTACATGCAACAAATCTGAAGGATTCTTAAACGTTTTATTCACAATGTATTTAAGGCCTCTTACAGGCACAATTATTTTAGCCCATGGGATATATGCAACTGATTTCCATCCATCCATCCATCCATCCATCCATCCATCCATCCATCCATCCATCCATTCATTTATTTTCTTTAGAAAAAAAGGTTTTTGTATGCAAGGACCCTGATGAAATAGCAAAACTTTCTCCTTGAAAGTCCTTCTGTCAATGGAGAATGATTTGACTTTTGGAATATTTTGATAAAGTCCTTTAAACGTGCTGTTCTAGTGGTGTGAATTCCTTGAAAACTGATTCCTAGCAGTAAAAAATAGTTCTTCCCAAAAAACTCCTCTTTTGCCCTCCTGTGCTCATTCCTAGAAGTATTTCTGCAGTGGAAATAAACTGTTGGTTTACAGCAGCTTCCAGCAATACCAGCCATGTGCCTTGTAGGCATTTAAAGAATGCAGATGTAATGACTATGCTTGTGAGCTGATATGCCTGAAATAAGAACAAGGCCTAGAGCAGCATTGTGCCTGAGAATTTCCTCCTGACAGCCTTCATGTTACTCAAATATGGCCAGTCTCGAAGCCAAACTCAGCATGTAAATGCAATGCCTTCCCCCCAGGGTGGGACATGACACCTGGAGATGAGCCTCCCTGGCACCAAGGGATCACGATCAACTACCAACTGATGATGCAACTGGAAAATGACCTGGGAAGGAAGGTTCAATGCGGATCAGCAGAATATCCCTGTCTACATAAAATAACATGACTTTAAAATGCTGTTTGACCTAATGTAAGGGGGAAATGGAAAGGAGAAATGAGTTTATATGGCTACGAGTCTCTAAAAAAAAAGAGCTGGAGGCTGTCAGAAGGATTGACCTTATGCACAACTGAGCAGAGTCTAAGAGACAGATAAAGTAGATACAACCCCCAGGTAGTGGTTCCTTTGAGGGCTAAAGAGATCCATGGGTGCTATGGTCATGGCAGATGGGGTTAACTGCCATGTCAGATGACCCTTCTTTGGAGCTGGTGTTTATGCGTGATGAATCTGGACTCAGATGGGATCTCTCCTCATAAGACTTTCATGCTACTGTGCTGGAGTTGTAGTTGGTGTTGGGGTTTAAGATATATTTAGGGGATCTGAATCTCTGGACTGACAATGTGATAGCCAGGCCCTGAGCCTCAACAGACTCCAGCACCTACAATCTGATTTACTGGACTCATCTCACTCAGCTAAGATGGAGTTGAAGAAGGACAACCACCACACCATGGAGCCTAGAGTGATTACAACTGAAAGCGGGAGGATTGCATCCAGTATCCATGTGGAATCTGAGCCTCCTCTTGACATAGAGGTGCAATGGACACAACCAATCCAATGTCCACAGAGAAAAGGTGGCATTGGAGTGGGAAAGGTGGACATGGTGGCTAATGGGTATGGGGAATGGCAGGAAGAGACGAGATGTGGAGGCGTCTTTGGGACTTGGAGCTGCCCTGGATGGTGCTTCAGGGGCAATCACTGGACATTGTAAATCCTCACAGGGCCCACTGGATGGAATGGGGGAGAGTATGGGCCATGATGTGGACCATTGACCATGAGGTGCAGAGGTGCCCAGAGATGTACTTACCAAATGCAATGGATGTGTCATGATGATGGGAATGAGTGTTGCTGGGCAGGGAGTGGTGGGGTGGGGGTGGTGGGGTTGAATGTGTCCTCATATATTCTTTTTTTAATGTAATATTTTTACAGAATCAATAAAAAAAAATAAAGAATGCAGATGCTTTTAAAAAGTTGGTAATGATTGTTATGAGGAACTTTTAATAAATATGTCATTTTAAACAACTATTTATAAAGGGCTAAAACATTTATATAATGCTTTCTTACCATGATTTTATTTGATCTTATAGTAATCTTATCAGGTAGCTGAGACAGTTAATGTCATTTCCATTTTACAGAAGAGAAAATGGAGGCTGAGGGATTATGAGACTATCCTAAATTCAATTAAATAGTAAATGGACAATTCAAATTGAGATATCCCAACAACAAAATACGTTTTTCCTACAATTTACTGTTGAAATTATCTCTTTTGACAATGTGGCTATTATCACAATTGGAGTCATAATTTAGCAGGCATTCATGAGCATTTATACATTCACTTGAAAATAAATGCAGTGTCCTCAGTTACCATCATAGTTCATGCGATTATCATCTTTTGTAATAGTCTCTTAATCTCCCTGCTCCCATTTTTGTCTCTGTTTAGCAAAATCTGCTAATAGCCAGAGCGATCTTTGAAAAATATTAATTCAGTTCCTTTTCCTCCTAATTCAGTTCAAAATCCTCCAATGATGTTCCATTTCACTCAGAGTAAAAGCCACATCCTTTCCAAGACTGAGGCTCTACATGGTATACCTGTCTGATCTAATCTCCAACATCCTTTCTTCCTTTATTCCTCTCCAGAAAAATTTCTCCTCAAACATACCGAACGCTCTTTAATGATCCTCTCCCAAATACCAGACTGATTGAGTCTCTCACTCCTTCCAGATCTTTGCTCATAGGTCATCTCTCAGATGGTCCTTGACCTTTCCTTAACTATACAATTTGTATAAAATAGCAACTTGTCCTACTCCCATTACTCTTTTATGTCTTAGTCTATTTCACTTCGATACTTTCCATCACAGGGTGTATCATTACCTAATATTTATACCATTAATATTTTGTCTACCTACACCCCCCAAGCCCATCATCCCTTTCTACTTGCTTCACCCTGAATGCAAGCTCCATTACAGAAGGGACTTTGCTTGATCACTGCAGTTGGTTTGAATTGTTTCTGCAGAAATATTGGTTAGAGAAAAGGATTTCGTTTTCAAGCAAAGGATTTTGAAACCTTCTAGTATTATACTACATAACGGGCTCTAAAAGGTAAGTGTATCATGATAGTAATATTTCTAGACAAATAATATGTAGTAGTTTCCTTACAACTCTGTAGGGTTTATACTAGTGCCAGCTGTCTTTATAGTTTACTTAATTGCTAAAGTAATCAATCACATATAATTTTAAGGGTTTGGTATTCATTTAATGTAAAAGGTTTAAAAGCATTATGTTAGTTGATGTTTGAATCAATTTCTACGGCAAGATAAGGAAATTTTGCAGCTAGTTCAATTACATAACATGACATTTATTAAAGAAGTAATAACACATAGGTGCATACAATTCTATATCTGTGGAATCCCCTGTTTTCTTTATCTGGGAAGAACTTCCTCTCAAATAACCTTGTTTATTATCTTAAATATTTAATTAAGAGCCATACCTAAAAAAGTGATGGGTTTGGGAATTGAAACAAAACCTCATGAACTTAATAATGAACAATTTAACTAGAGTAATGTGTGACTTATTCATAGGAAGCTTCTCCCCTGAAATTTTGACAGAATTAAAGACTCCTAAATCAGTAAGATGGGAGTTCCTAATATATTCAAGCCTGGAAGGCTATAGATAGATAGTTCATCAAATGAAAATACTATCAAGGTGAAATCTGATTTTGAAAGGAGGCTATTATTACGTTGGCAAAGAATAAAAAAATTATATTAATTTTTAAATTATACACTATATTGAATTATTTTGTGTTTCTGCTGACTTTTCAGTATATTTGATTGAATTTTTCTTATTTTGATCTCTTGGTTTTTCTTATTTTGATATCTTGTCTAATAGCATTGGCTCATCATACAGAACAGTTTAAAATAATAGCAATAGTTATAAGTATATGAATTTGTTCCTATATTTAAAAGGCACACTTTAAGCATTTCACTATATTACTTTGTATTTGCATGTGCTTTAAATCATGTCAGTGCTGAAATTATACAGGGGAAACCAGTGAAGGAAAGTAGTTTAAATTACAGTCTAAGACCCATGATCAAATAATCATGCATAAAGAATATTCATTGAATATCCTGGACTCTACTTAGAAATGTGCAAAGATAAATTAAAAACTATAAAAATTGGTAAATATGGGGCTACACATTAATATTAATCAGGCAGGTAACACAACTGGAGATCTTTTCTGGTGCTCTATAGGAGGACATTTTTAGATAAAAGTAATGAGAAAATCTTTCATTATGTTCTGAATTTATTCATCCAAATATATATTTTTTCTAGGATGTGTTTTTATTTGAAAATTGTATTGATGTAATTAGAGATTTGCATATGTTTGTAAGAATTAATATAGAGAACCGAATTACATGCTATCAATTTTCCCCTAATAGTTACATTTTGCCAAACTATAGAATAATAACACAACCAATATATTGATGTTGATATAATCACTAATCTTATTCCTGTTTCCCCTTTGTGTGTGTTTTAGTATCATACAATTTTATCACATGTGAGGATTCATGTATCCAACGCCATAGTCAAGATACTGTCCACAATGGTCCCTCCTGTGACCCTTTTATTACCAGATCCATTTCTCTTGCATCTCTCTACCTCATTGGCCCTCACCACTGGCAACTACTAATAAGTATATCTTCCATTTCTAAAATTTTGTTATTTCAACAATCTTACATAAAACAAATCATGCAGTATGTACAACATATATCCTATTGGAATTGGCTTTTTGTATACAATATAATTCTCTAAAGAATAATCCAATTTTATTGCTGAGTGGTGTGTGTGTGTGTGTGTATATATATATACCACAATGTATTTAACCATCTCTTATTGAAAAATATCTGGGATGATTCCAGTTTTTAGCTATTACAACTAAAACTTCTATGAATACACACACACACACACTTAAGTGAACATCAATTTTAATTTCTCTGCAGTTGAGGAGTTTGTACGGTAACAGCATGTTTAGCCTTATATGAAACTGACAAACTGCTTTCTTGACATTTTATTATGTTAGGAGACTATGGGTTCTATTTAAATCTTTTATTTTAGCAGGCATTCACCCTGGTCAGGTTTCACACGCTGGTTTCGATGTATTTGAATGGACTGCGGTTCTAGTGGCGGTTTAATTTTCAGAGCCTTTGTGGTTTGAATTTGGTCTGTAATGGCTTACCTGGTGCCTCTGAGACTCCCGCTGGTACGTGCGGGTGTTGCCTGAGTGGCAGCCCCGGTTGTCTGAGCCAGGCAGCAGGCTGTCTCCTGGTGGAGGAGGACTGCAATACACCCTCCTACTGGAGTCCCCAGGCTGCCTTTGTGCTCTGGGACAAGGAGTCTCAAGCCTGAGGGGACAGTTTCCTAGGACTAGCCACTTGTTTGGGTTCCTTTTGCCAGCCACCTGTCTGCCCCAATTTATTTTTAAACTTTTTACTGGAGCCAAAAATGCAGAAAAGTCACTATTTCAAGAATTGAATGCATCACTGTAACTAGAATCTAGAATGAGAAATCACGTGTTAACAGCACCCAGAAGCACCCCTCAAACCATTCTCTGAATCCTGACCTCCACAAGGGTAATCTCTAACCTGATTTATAATACATTGACTAATTCTTTTGTCTTTCTTTCTTTTTTAATATTACAGGTCCCCATATACCTCCCACCTCCCTCCCCCCACTCCTTCCCCCGTAACAACAATCTCCTCCATCATCATGAGACATTCACTGCTTTTGGAGAATACATCTCTGAGTACTGCTGCACTTCATGGTCAATGGTCCACATCATAGCCCACACTCTCCCACAATCCACCCAGTGGGCCATGGGAGGACATACAATGTCCGGTAATTGTCCCTGCAGCACCACCCAGGACAACTCCAAGTCCCGAAAACGCCCCCACATCACATCTCTTCCTCCCATTCCCTACCCCCAGTAGCCACCATGGCCACTTTCTCCACACCAATGCCACATTTTCTTCGATTACCAATCACAATAGTTCATGAATAGAATATCAGTAAGTCCACTCTAATCCATTCTCTATTCCTCCATCCTGTGGACCTTGGAATGGTTGTGTCCACTCCACATCTATATCAAGAGGGGGCTTAGATTCCACATGAATGCTGGATGCAATCCTCCTGCTATCAGTTGTAGGCACTCTTGGCTCCCTGGTGAGGTGGTTGGCCTTCTTCAACTCCATGTTAGCTGAAAGGGGTAAGTCCAATAAACCAGAGTGTAGGAATTGCAAATCTGTTGAGGCTCAGGGCCTGGCTATCACATGGTCAGTCCAGAGATTCAGGTTCCCTGGGTATATATTAAACCCCAGCACCAACTACAGTTCTGGTAAAAGTAAGAGGAGAGCTTATAAACAAATGTGAGTCCAGCTCCATCACGCAGAAACACAAACTCCAAAGAAGGTCCAACTGACGTGGCACTGAACTCCATCTGCCATGACCATAGAACCTGTGGGTCTCTGTAGCCCTCAGAAGAACCAATACCCGGGGTTGTATCTACTTTATCTGTCTCTGGGACTCTGCTCAGGTGTGCATAAGGGCCACCCCTCTGATAACCTCCCAGCTCTTTTTGGAGGCTCATAGCCATATAAACTCATTTGTCCTTTCCATTTCCCCCTTTGATTCAGGCCAAAAAGCAAGTTTAACTCCTGATATTATATGTAGATTGAGATATTCTGCTGGTCCAAGTTGACCCTTTTATTCAAGGTCGTTTTCTAGTTACATCATCAGCTCGTACTTGGTAGGAATCCCTCGGTGCCAGGGAGGCTCATCCCCAGGAGTCATGTCCCACGCTGGGGGGAAGGGAACGCATTTACATGCTGAGTTTGGCTTCGAGACTGGCCACATTTGGGCAACACGGAGGCTCTCAGGAGGTAACTCTTAGGCACCCTGCAGCTCTAGGCCTGTTCTTATTTCAGGTGCACAGGCTCACAAGCATAGTCATTAGTATCAAGGGCTCATTGTTGGACCCTCATTCTTTTTTGGTCTTTGCTGTTGCACTTGGCGGATTGCTGCTGTTCCTTTAGGGACTACACTGACTAATTTTGTTTGTCTCATTTTGAATGGAATCATACTTTATTTGTGCTACTGGGGGCCAGGGAATGAACCCAGGACCTCGTATGTGGGAAGCCAGAGCTCAACCACTGAGCTACATCGGCTTCCCCTGAGTTAGCTTTTTTGTTTGTTTTGCTTATTGTTTATTTTTCGTTTTTTGGGTTTTTTTTTTAATAGGAGGCACTGGGAACCGGAACCGAGACCTACCATGCAGGAAGTAAGCGCTCAGCTGCTTGAGCCACATTTGCTCCCCTTTTGGCTTTTTTAAAAAATTAAGAGTGGTATGGTGGTTCACTCATTTTCTTTCCTGTATAGTGTGCTATTGTGGGAATATACCATAAATATTACTATCAATTTTTACCGTTTACTCTTGTTTTTTTCATTTAATGAGCAAAAAAGGAATTTTCATATTTTGGTTATTACTAATAATGTTATTCTAAGTATTCTTGCATGTGCTTTTGGCAAACCTATGCAAGCATTCCTATTAGGTATATACCTCAGAGTGAAACTGGTCAGTGATAAGGTACACAAATGCTCATTTTAGTAGCTACTGCCAAACAGTTATCCAAGGGAGTTTACCAATTTACATTTCTTGCAGCAGTGGGCAAGAGTTTGTTACTGCACAACCTTGCCATCATTTGATATTGTTTTTGTTTTCGTTTTCATTTTAATGACTTTGGTAGATGCTAGTGGTATTTCCTAGTTTTATTTTACATTTCTCTAGTGACTAATGAGGTTGAGCACCCTGTTGGGTATTTGGATACACTTTTTTTGTGAAGGGTCTGTTCAAATTTTTGCTCCCTTTTCTAGTGGGTCATCTGTCTTTTTAAAATTGATTTGTAAAAGTTCTTTATATTCTCCATATGAGTTCTTAGCCAGATTTATGTATTGGAAATATCTTCCACTCTGTAGCTTGTATTTTTACTCTCTTAATTATGTATTTTGATGAAGAGAAGTTCTTAATCTTAATATAGCTCAACTCATTACTTTTTTAATGATTAATGATGTTCTGCTCAGGAAATCTTTGCCTACTCCAATGTCTTGAATATATTTTAATAATATATAATAAAAAAAACTTATTTTCAATGTTTCAATATACAATCTATCTAGAATTGCTCATGTGTATCTATTTTTTAAAAACTCTTGAGCATAATGTTTAGTTGCATGTATTAAAAACAGTTTTAAATGTTTAGGTTAAGGGTTTTCCTAAGTTTTATTTAAATTTTATGAGAGTGAATACCTAAAATACAATTTTTCTCAAATCTGTTGATTTATATGTAATGTAGCTCTGTTAGGCTTAATGGACTACTAAATTATACGGATTTTTGACATATTTTTTTACTCTCTGGTAGTCAATTAAATTCATTGTTCCAACCTTTTACCAGAGTCTAAGACTATAAAATCCAAATAGACGTATCAGTATTCTTTGAGCCATCCTGGAAATAGGTCAATGCTTAATATGGTTGATTGAATTAAGTGCCAGTATAGACACTAAATGAACTGCTACTTGTGTAGCATGAAATGGAAAACCTGTCTCATTGTAGTCACTTACAAAATGGTCAGGATAATTGGGCAAATATAATAAAAGTACATAACAATCATGATATGTTAAAATATCAAAAGTTGAAGTGATATAAGATATTTTATTGGATACAATTACTTTGGCTGGCTTTTTTAACAGATACTAATTTTCAGCTTCATATCTTATTCTTGATATCAATATTTTGTTATCAAATGTTACATATAACACTTCCTTTTTTACCTAAGTGAAAAGAGAATGCCAAAATTATTGGACCCTAGACTGCCTTTTTCTTATTATACGAATGACCACAGATTTGAGGATAATACACCACTGACTTTGGCTATCGCTTCTACCATGTATGACCTCCTCTCATGCCTACCAAAGGAAATATGAAGACTTGCCTTGCATCATTGGTATCTAAGTACTTCAGGATTTCTGTGGTTGACTAGTCCTAGAAATAACCTAAGAGTAAAGGACTTGCTAGGTGGCTAAATTTCTATGAGAAAAAAAATCCCACATTGGATAATGTTCCCAGTATCTGCAATTTTTAAAATGCAAATGTCAGAGATCAACTTCTGGCACAGAAGCAATGAAGAACTCTACTAATACACTCTGCAGTGAAACTGCTGAAAATTATTTTTAAAACAGCCATTTAAAGCCTCCAGAAATGGTCCTAAAAGAAAAAAGCAAAGGAAGAAACATCTATTCAAGAAAATCTATCAAGATATATGTTCCCCAAGGTATCAGAGGTAGACTCATCTATAATTTCCCTACACATGGCTCTTCTGCCCCTTTCATTTGAACTTATAATTAGCACTACACTCATTATATATATGACCCAGAGACTTAAATCTTTGGTCTGGTTATATGCAGGCTGGGTCCAGAATCTCGACAGAGTTGCAACTCCTACTCTCCAGTTCATTGGACTTGTCCAGGTCAACTAACAAAAGGATGATGACAGACAATGCCCATCCCCCAAAATAGAGAGCATCTACAAGTATAAGCAAGACAGTACCGTTCATCTGCCCTATGGAATCCAAGCCCCCTCTCAACTGGAAACAGAGTGGGCATCACCATTCTAAAAGCCTCAAGATTGAGGAATGAACAAACATAAGGGGGGAATGCAACTATGGATTAAAGTAGACTTATTATTCTAGCAATGGAAGAACTTGTAACATTGATGTAAAGGCAGTCGTCACCAGAGGTTCTGAGGGGAGGCAGAGAGAAGAATAGGTGTAACATGGGGCATTTTTGGGATACTGGAATTTTTCTGAATAACATTTCAATGATGGATACAGGTTATCATACATTTTGTCAAAACCTACAAAAATGTGCAGTGCAAAGTGTAAAGTATAATATAAACTATTGATCATGGTTAGTAACAATGCTTCAATATGTGTTCACCAAATATAACAAAGGTACCATACTAATGAAATATATTGTTAATGGGGAGAAGTGTGGGAGGGGGAAGGGGTGGGGTATATGGGAATCCCCCTAAATTTTTGATGTATCATTTATGTAATCTAAAGTTTCTTTAAAAATAAAATTTTAAAAATAAAACTAAAAAAAAAAAAAAAAAAACCAGTAAGAAGGGCAAGACCAAGCCCATTCCCATGTCCCATCCAAGCTCAGTGAAGTAGAGACTCTACTCCAGACTGCAGCAGCCAAGGACTCAGAGCTCCCTCTCCCCCAGCAACATGTTGGAGGTCTTTCTTCTTGGAAGAAGCAGGACTTCAACATTTCTCATCCTACCCTGAGCTACCTATTACAAAGACTAAGTCCTGGGCAAGTGTGGTTGAGAAGGGGGCTTACCCTGACCATTCATGGATAAGAGGTTCTAGCTTGGGTATGGAGCACTGAGAATACTCATGTCCCAATTCCCCTTGCCCAGGCTCCTGAGTCAGTGGTTTCATGCCAGGAAAGGCTAGCCAAGAGGACCTCAGGTTGCTACCACACTCCTCCACCAAGTGCTCAGCTCATGGAGTAGAGGTGTCACAGAGAGAAACTTGCCATTGTGCACCTCCCCAGCTTCAGAGCTCTGATTTAGCATGGGATGGAGTGGGTGGTAAAAAAGATATTTGTTTCTTTTCAAGGAAGTAACTTCATTTGCAACACAACATGGAGAATTTCAAGCCTAAGGGTGCTCTCAAGAATAGTGGAGGTTGTGGTGAAAGGAGACATGTGTAATTAATGAAGACAGCCTAGACTAGACTATAGGCTGGCTAGTTTGCAGGAGAGGAACTGAGGAATAAAACATCTGGGAGGGTGTAAACTACAATGTAAACTATAATCCATGCTGTGCAGCAGTGCTCCAAAATGTTTTCATGAATGGCAATGAAAGTACCACACTAATGAAAGAAGTTGTTGATGTGGGAAAAGTGGGATTGTGGGGAGTAGGGCATATTGGAATGCCCTGTTTTTTAAATGTAACATTTTGTGTGATCTATGTACCTTTTAAAAATAAATTAAAAATATATTAAAAACTAAAAAAAAACCCCACAAAACAACAGCTGGGAGGAGACCTTCCAGAGTCAGAATAAATATCAAATACTGACTATTCCTTCAAAAGAACCACAATTCGATTGGATTAGTTTGTAGAGCAACTTATTCTCCAGGGCATGAGCACTTTGTAATTCCATTCTGTGCTTTTTCTTGTAATACCCATTACTTTCTTCTTTGCTTAGCTAACTACTGTTTGTTCTCAGTCTTTACCCTTATCAGACTGACTTTAAATTGATTTACTTATGTTTGTCCCACCCTAAACATTAAGCTTTTTCTTGAGAGTAGGGAAAGCATATTCAATTTTATGTTTCCTCTGCAGACACAATCCCTGCAACAGAGCATCTACATAATTATAACTTAATTTAAAATTATAGATTGATAATTTTAAAAGGGTATAGATAATAATTCACATTTTATTTATCTTAAAATATTTTATAAAAAACCTGCCTCATTTCTTTGCCTAATTTTATTACTATTATCAAAACATGTAATATTGTGGTTATGTGGAGGCAAAAAGCATGTCAAACATCAGGAGATGGACTATTAAGAGTGACTAATAAAAAGCATATCATATTTATTGATGATTTCTATATGAGGAAATGATTCTTATGCAGTTACTAAATGATAGACTCTTTTTTTTTTATCTGTAAGCCCAAAATAATGTCACAAATTGAGTTAGGGGGAAAATATATATACATATATATATATAAATAAGTAATAAAATATTTTATTTTTCTATGGTCATTCACCTGCTTTAGTTTCCAATTAGACCTGATTTAATTTGTATACTCTTAGACACTGATTTCCAAGTTCTTTGCTGGTATCAAATTTGAATTTTAAAAAACAAGTTATTAAGAACTTAAAATACTGTCCAAGGACTACTTAGAAATTCTATGGTTTTAACTCATCATTGCAACAGAACCAAATATGCCAAACACGAACCAGAACATTACAGAAACATTACAAAAATTAATTCATGCACAGATGCTTAAGCAATATAGAGACCCAAAATAAATTATTTCAGCCAAATTACTGTTAACTCTAAGTATGATAATTACAAGGACAGCTGATGTTCCAAATGAACCTATGCTACTTTGGCTAGTGAGCAAATTATAAAGTGTAACTATTCATGATCCTTTCTGTTTCCCTGTTGACACAGGAAAGCAACAAACCATTTCAAAATTTATAGATTATGTATGCCATCATTTTTAAGCTCTTTAAAAATTGCAATCAATATATTCATAATAAAACTAGTATATATACTGTGATTACTATACACTTGAGTGATACATGTTCAAGTTATTTAAGAAAGCTTTGTACTGTTGGGTCTTTTGGTTTAGGTCAGTACCATATCATTCTCGGCTAGAGTGGAGTAAATTCAACAGTGAGAGAGAAGGGGTGGGTATCACTTAAGTAAGGATGTACAGGAAAGGATAACCTTTGTATTAACAGAGGGGCAAGTTCGGGGGGCTTTTCTGGGGGGAAGGGGCTTTGCAGCTTCCTCTGGGTAGAGAAGAGGTTGTTAATTGAGGTAGAATAAGGAAACATAAATTTGTGGACCTCCCATGTGGTAGATGGACGCCCTATCCATTGGGCCAAGTCCGCTTCCTATAGTCTTTTTAAAAACTGACTTAGGGATTCTTCGCTCTATAACATTTTTTTTCCATCAATTTTTGTTACCAACTTCATTATTTTCTTCTTTCTATTTAGGTTTATCTTGTTATTTCTAAATTAATTGAGTTAGATGTACAGTTAATTAATTTTCAGCTTTTAAAAAATGTTTAAATCTATAGATCTTTTTCTAAAATACTATTTTTCTATATCTCACATTTCAACAATTAATATTTTCTATATCATTCATTTCCAAGCACATTTACCTCAATTTCTTCTTTGTCTAATTAGGTAGTGTTTGCTTTTTTGGAGTCTTTCTAATGCCTGGCTTTTTCAAATTACAGTTTTTTGTTGATTTTTTACTTTTTACACTAGGTAAACATTAGACTGCATGTGTGAAAACAATTCTTAAAAACATTCTGAGACTTGTCTTTTCACCTCATGTATAGTTAATTTTTTATAAATGTTGTATAAGTACTTGAAATATTTATTTTCCATGGGGGGGAAGGGGATCAGAGACCTACATATCTCAATTAAATCAAAGTTGTTCATTATATTGCCAGTATCTTTTCTTTCCTTAATGATTTTTTTTCTTTTTAGTCTACCAGTTGCTGAAAAAATTTCTCATAGACAGTAGATTCTAATTTTGTTAATTTTTGCTTTATACATTGAAGCTATGCTATTGGGGTTAAAAGCTTATAAATGTTATATCTTTGTTATAAAGATAGTCTTTTAGCAATAGAGGTTTTCTATTTTTACCAATTGAAATGTTTTCTGATGTAAACTATTTTATGTGATATTAATATAACCATATAAATTTTCGTTTGCTTAGAATTTTCCAGTAAGGGTCAATTTTAACACATGTATAACACATGTATAGATAGTTTTAACACAATCACAATACTGAAGATTTCTAAAACTCTCCTGAGCTGCAACTTTTTGTAGTCATAGTCTCACATTCTACCTGACACCTCCCCTGGCAACGACAGGATCTGTTCTCCATTCTCACACTTTCGGCTTTTACAGAATGTCATATAAATGGAATTATGCAATATGTAATCTATTGACACTGGCATTTTTTTCACTAAGAATAAATGTCTTGGTTACATGTTGCCAAGAGTTCACTTTTGTTGTTGCTGCTATTTTGATGTGCCACAGTTTGTTTATTCATTAATCTGTGGAAAGACCTTAGTATTTCCAGTCTTTGGAGCTTATGAACAGGGCTGCTGCAAAAATCCCTGTACAGGTTTTTTTTTATGAATATAAGTTTTCATTTATCTAGGGCAAATACTTAAGAGTGAAATTTCTGGGTCATATGTTAAGTTTATGTTTTACATATTTAATAATTGTTCAGATATACCTTCATATTACATTTTTTAATGCATGTCAGATCCTCCCTCTTACATCACATCTTTTTCCCTGAAATACACAGCCTTTAAAATTTCAACTGGTGAATAATCTATTGGTATCAAACTCTCTCAGTTTTTGCCTGAACATGTTTATTTTGCCTTTATTCTTGAAATATATTTTCACCAGATATAGAGTTTTAAATTTTAAATTATTGCATTTTTCTTTTCTACATTGTTCTATTTAGTTTTAATTATTAGGTCACATTTTATACTTGCTTATTACTTGCAGATATTTTCAAACTTTCTTTTGTCTCTTTCAACATAGTAAACATGGTTATTTTGTAATATGTATCCAATTATTCCAATATAATAAATCTTAATGTCTGTTTTACTCATCTGTTGTTTCTTCTAGTTGTTGCTCATGGTGCTTTATTTTCTTGTGCTTGGTTCATTTTTTTACTGTGTTCTGTGGCAGCTGTATGGTGACAGGAAACACAACAGCCATGCAAGCTGTAAACACCACCTGCTCACAGTGATCCTGAAAGGCCCAGTTGCCTGAACTCCAAGCTGTAGACAGGGTAAAGGTACTGCTCATCTTCTCGTGGGCTTCCCTGTCTGAAGGTTCAATCTGACGCCCTGAAACGGTCGTGTATGGGTCGGTGACATTGTGAGAGTACCCTCGGAAAGGTCTGAGTGGGTCCAGAGTCAGAGTGATTGCAACAGAGACGTTAACTGGCTCCGAGTTCTCCAGGGTCTGGGGCAAGTGGGAGGGCGCCTGCTCACTGGTCAATGTGCTTTCCAGAGTTGTGGTATCCTTTGTGAGATGTTTTAATGTTTCATTCTCTGATACACATAAGTCCAAGTCACCAAACTGCATCAGAAAAGTATGCCTTTTCTGGCATCTTAACCTCCTTGATTTTGCAGAAATAGCCCAAGGTCACGAAAGCTATTGCCTTGGAAGGCAGAGGAGGCTGACTGCTGATGTCCACTTGCAGGTTCTCCAGGGGGTTGATGAACATTCTGATCAGTTCGACTCCCCCCCATGGCCGGCAGTGGAGTGTCCCAGGCCCAGGAGGGCTAGCTGCTCTGCAGCCATTTGTGGCTGCAGGGGGTTCACTCTGTGGTGCGCGGTGGGCCTGGGGCCACTTGGCAGCATCTTCTCTGCCAGGCCGGGGCAGCATCCGGTTCCACCCCACTGGCACGAACACTAGAGGCCAGCCTGGCTCTTGCTGCAGCACTACTGGCTCTGCTCTGGCTCTGAGGCCCATCTTTTATTTTTATTTTTTATTTTTTTAAAGATTTATTTATTTATCTCTCTCCCCCCCCCACCCCGATTGTCTGTTCTCTGTGTCTATTTGCTGCATCTTCTTTGTCCGCTTCTGTTGTTGTTAGCAGCATGGGAATCTGTGTTTCTTTTGGTTGTGTCATCTTGTTGTGTCAGCTCTCTGTGTGGGCAGCGCCATTCTTAGGCAGGCTGCACTTTTTGTCACACTGGGCGGCTCTCCTTATGGGGTGCACTCCTTGCCTGTGGGGTTCCCCTATGCGGGGGACACCCCTGCATGGCACAGCACTCCTTGCATGCATCAGCGCTGCGCATGGGCCAGCTCCACACGGGTCAAGGAGGCCCAGGGTTTGAACCGCAGACCTCCCATGTGGTAGACGGCCGCTCTAACCACTAGGCCAAGTCCACTGCCCTGTCTTTTATTTTTTTATTTTTTATTTTTTTTAAAGATTTATTTTTATTTATTTAATTCCCCTCCCCTCCCCCGGAGGTCTGTTTTCTGTGTCTTTTTGCTGCGTCTTGTTTCTTTGTTCGCTTCTGTTGTCAGCGGCACGGGAAGTGTGGGCGGCGCCACTCCTGGGCAGGCTACACCTTCTTTTGCGCTGGGCGGCTCTCCTTATGGGTGCACTCCTTGCGCGTGGGGCTCCCCTACGCAGAGGACACCCCTGTGTGGCAGGGCACTCCTTGCGCGCATCAGCGCTGCGCATGGGCCAGTTCCACACGGGTCAAGGAGGCCCGGGGTTTGAACCTCGGACCTCCCATGTGGTAGACGGACGCCCTAACCACTGGGCCAAAGTCTGCTTCCCTGCCCTGTCTTTTAAATTGCAGTATATAGTTGTCTAGAAATTTAGAAAGTACAGGATAAATTTAAGGAAACAGGCAAATCAATATAATGTATTGATTAATAAAAAGATTATTGAAAAATACAAAAGAATTCCATTATTTTGACCTTGAGTAAGAGGTCATTGGGAAACATCATCCCTGTATTAATACATTTAGCAGTGCAGGAAGACATTGTCCCTCACACTTAATCATGCATCATTGAACTGTAACAAATGCTGACAGTTAGAGAACATATCTTTAAACATTATGACACCATCTTAGTGACAGCTGAAGAGGAAAGCTGAGTACTATCATTGTTCCATATTTAGTAGCACAGACATGGCTAGAATACATAAAGATCAACTGTTTAAAGCATTTGGATAAACATCTTTAATTCAGGCACCTTAGGAAAAAAAAAGGTGGATGCATTTGTTTAGTCCTTTACCACTAGCAATTTATCTTCAGGTTGTATGTATAATACTGTCATAGAAACACCTATTTAAAAAATAGTGTTCAATAACCTTACTCCATTACAAAGCAATTCATGACAAAGATCTTTTGCAATAGCAATAATATTTGCATAATAGTTGCAAGCACAGAAAAAAAGCTCAAAATGCTACAAATGTACTCCAAGAATTGTATGTGCCATAAATTAAAATTTCCCAAAAGAATATCAGAAAGTCAATATTTTATTTCTGAAATTTGTTACTTAAATATTCATTTTAATATAGAATTCTCATGTTATATCTTAAAAATGAAAGCAGATAAGAACACTTCTTAATGAACATTTTTTAATTGACTATAGTGAGCAGGAAGGGATATATTTTCAGTGTAGTACTAAATTAAGCATGCAGTTCCTAATAACAGTTTTGGCAGCTGTGAATTTAATTCTATGAGTATGATGCTGAAAAATGTACATTCCTAGAATCAAATATGCAAAGACTAATCTGTATAACTGTTATCTGAACTTTTGCCTCTCAATTAAATGGTCTATGTGAAAGTATTTCTGAAGATCACAACATTGTACATTTGCAAAATGACAATTCGAATCATCCCTAATATCTTCAATTTATTTCAAAGCAGTCTATGTCAGGAAATGGATGTGGACTTTTAAAACATAGGGATAAGATAAACTCAGATTTTTAAAAATCCTTAGTTTTCTTCTTCTCTTTCCTTTTTTTTTGGTTCAAACCATTATGTATGTAATTTTCTTTCCAGTATAGTAAAGACCATGACACTCAAATTTTTATTTAGAAACCAAGTTCTACTTTGACTCAGTGTATAAGAATTAAGGTAAAAATAAACTGTGAATATTTAGCATAGGAGAAAATAATTTAACATTTTGATGAATGAGATCCACTGATATTTTGCCTGTGGATTTCTGTATATTCATATTTAAGGGTACATGTCTATTTAATTTTTTACTGTTCTACCATAAAAGATGCCTGGAACATAAAGATGAGAATACATATAAGTAATATATGTAAAGGTATTTAATTAAAATATACAATATTTACAAGCTGAGTGTAGCTATAGAAAATTCAGTTGGGGGGAGCAGGTGAACATGGGGGATTGGCAGGTGGTTTAAACTATAATGTTCAGAAAACTCTTTAAAGATATAATAAGGAAGTGTTACTGGTTTAGGGTGTTGAATGGGGGGCATTTGGCACAGGATGCACTTGGGGCAGACTTCTAGGGAGTGTGTGAGTGCTCATCTTATGGTAGTGTGTTATACCAGTAGGTGGAGACCCACATAATGAGCGGGGAGGTGTTGTACCCTCATTCTGAGGAGGTCTGATGTTCTTAAACAGAGTAGAGGCAGTCTCACGTGAGCATGGGTGGCTCCTACTGGGGAAGGACAGACTAATGTGTCCAGCCCTCAGCACTGTTGTAAGTATCTATGAACCTTGTCCTTCAAGCAGTGAAGCTTGGTTGTCACCATGGGCTCCAAGGGGAGGGGGAGAGAGGAATAGAATAGATGGAAGAAGGGGTACTTGGGGGGAAATGGAAGTGTTCTGTATGATCATGCAATGAAGAATATAGGCCATGTTAAATTTCACCAAAAATTCATAAAAGTGCACAGTCTAAAATGTAAACCATAATGTAAACTACTGACATGGTTAGTGGCTATGTTTCAATATTTCTACATCAGTTGTAGCAAATGTAACATCCACATGTAAAAAGATTATTGTTGGAGAAGAGGGAAAAGGGGGAGGATGTTGGGTATATAGGAGTCCCCTATATTCTGTATGTGACTTTACTGTGGCCTAAAACTTCTTTGAAGACATAATGAAAAAAAAAAAAAAGGAGTTAAGACACTGAGGAAGAAATGGAAGAGAATGCCTTGCCACTGTACATACAGGACAACACCTATTAGAGTGATGCAAGGCAAAATGTCAAAAAAATTTTTTAAATAATATTTTAATAATATTCTTTTAATACCCCCAATTTTTTTACTTTTAGTTTTTCTAAATTATTATGATTTTATTTCTGATGTTTTAGCCTATCACTACTATTTCATTTTCCTATTAATTGAATTTGGCAACATATTAGGCTTCATTTTTGAAGAAGTTTTGGATCACACAGGGGTTCAACTATTGCAGGGGAGAAGCATTCGTGTAGGGTATCATTGGGGGATGCATAGGAGGGAGTTCACCTGGGCATGCATATAGGGTAAATAGATATGTTCATATGATCATTGGGTATTGACACACTTGGTAGAGATTCATATGACAACTGAGGGAATGCTGGGTTCCCATCCTTGGGAGTTCTGATGCATTCCCCAATGGAACAACAACAATCTCCCAAGTGCAAGTGAAGAAGGATGGTTTATTGGTAGACCCCTGATACTGATGACTATGCTTATAAGGCTATTGTGCTTGAAATTTCAACTAGGCCTAGTGTTGCAGAGTGCCTAAGACTTACCTCCTGAGAGCCTCCACGTTGCTCAAATGTGGCCACTCTCTAAGCCAAACTCAGCATATAAATGCATTACCTTCCCTCCAGCCTGAGACATGACTCCTGGGCATGAGCCTCACTGGTGCTGAGGGATTACTACCAAGCACCAGCTAGTGATGCAACTAGACAAAGACCTTGAATAAAAGAGGGAAATGGTAACTTCAAAATAAGTCAGGAGATCATCAGAGTGGTTGTGCTTATGCACGTCTCAGCAGGATCTCAGAGACAGACAAAGTAGATATCATCCCAGATAGTGGTCCTCCTGAGGGCTATAGAGACACCCAGGTCCTATGGTCATGGCAGATGGCTCCAGAATTCAGTGCCTTGCCAGTGGGCCCTACTTTGGAATTTGTGCTCCTGAGTGTGCTGGTTTGGACTCAGATGTGACTTCTCTACATATGCCCCTTCTGTCACTTTATTGAACCTGTGGTTGGTGCTGGAGTTGGTGTACACCCAACAGACTTGAATTTCTGGGGTAACCATGCGCCAACTGGGTCCTGAGCTTCAGTGGTGTTGCAGCACCTACTTTCCAGTTTGGTGGACTTGCCCAGGTCAGCTGACTGGGAGGTGAGGATGGACAACCACCACACCAAGAAACTGAGAGAGTCTACAGCTGCGGGCATGAGAGTCCCATCCACCAGCCACATGGGATTGAAGCCCACTCTCAACTGAGGGGTGGAGTGGGCATCGCCACCCCACGGTCCTCAGGATGGAGGAATAAAATATGGATTAGTGTGGACTTACTGGTACTCCACTATAGAATTATTGTGACTCTAGCAATGGAAGAAATTATATCATTGATGTGGAGACAGTGGCCATGGGAGTTGCTGAAGGCAGGGAGAGAGAGAAGGAGGTGTGATATGGGGGCATTTTCAGGACTTGGAGTTTTCCTGAATGATAATGCAGGGACAGATGCAGACATTATATATCCTGCCATAACCACTGAATGGACTGGGATAGAGTATAATCTACAATGTAAACTGTAATCCATGCTGTGTAGCAGTGTTCCAAAATGTAGTCATCAAATGGAATGAATGTACCACACTAATGAAAGAAGTTCTTGATGTGGGAAAGGTGGGGGGTGTGGGGAGTGGGGCATATGGGAATCTCCTATATTTTTTAATGTAACATTTTATGTGATCTATGTATCTTTTAAAAATAAATTAAAAATATATTTTTTTAAAAAGTAAGCATAATCCATCAAGACCTAGCATATCATTTTTAAGTAAGGCTAGCTACTACCATCAAATAGAGAAGGAAATAAACAATCCTGCTCTATTCCCAGGGATCAGAGCTATTGCTTCCAGTGAGCAAAACATGGTAGCAACAATGGACCTAGAAAACCTGTGAGCCAAGGCATTAGGAGAAGATAATAACTGTAGTAAGCATTCAAATTGATGTATAGCTATAAAATTGTATAACAATGACATGATAGAATATATATTATATTTGGTAAATAGCTGTCATGCATATTTAGGCATCCACTAATATGCCCTCCATATTATGTCATATAAAAGTATTAATATTTTAAAGACTATCAAATATCATAATTCTTTAGTATGCAGAATCTTTCTGCACAATGCTTACAATTTAGGAGAATTTTTTTAATTATATATATTCCAAGTACACTTTATAGAAATCGAATTGCAAATACAAAAATTAGCCAAATTAAAATGATCATATCTGGACATGATTAACAGAGATCAGATATACCCTCCTGCCATAAATAATTATAAAAATGGACAAGATATATGTAAGAACTCTTTCCAGATATTGATAATATTCAGTACAGGGCAGTGACTCCTGAGAAAAGGGAAATAAATGAGGTGAGCCAATAATTGTCCTCGTTTTCTGTTGCCATTACATTCTAGCCCTAGGGCAGGGGGAATTACAGAATGCTGCCAGTGGTGAATTATGCAAATTGCACTTTCATTCATAATGCTGCTTTCCAGAGAGGAGGAATATATGCAGAAAAAGGGCTCCAAACATTTGTATAGTGGTCTCTTTGGATCTTTGCTGAATACTAAAGTCACAAGGTTAGGCCAAAGAATGTAACCAAAAATTGGTGAGCTGAACAGTTTCTTGAACTCACAAAGGGCTGGAAAACAGTTGAATTCCTACCAGCCAGAGTGGAGAGTCTGTGGATCCCTCAGGGTACACAGTAGAGAATACAGAAAGACCAAACCTTAGTAGCAGGCTGAATCGTAGAGAATAGGCTAATCCAGCCTGTTACTAATGAACCTAAAAAATAAGCCTCAAAAGGATTAAACCTAACTGCAAGTAACTTAAATGCCTACCAAACAGAACTCAACACATTAAAGGAACAACAAAATTCAAACATCAATCTCAGTAATGTACAATGTCCTACATTAAATAAAAAATTACCAGACATGTTAAGAAGCAGGACATTGATCATAATGGGTACAAAAAAATCAGTGAATAAAAATATACTCAAATGATATCCAAAGAAAATGACACATTGTATACAGATGACAGAGCTAGAAAGGGAATTCTTTCTATTATAAGATTATTTAATGTAGTAGTAAATCACATACAATATTCTGAAACAATGAAAAAGCTATTCAGAAACTGATCATTTCATTGATTAAAAAAAAAACCTACGAGTTACTCAATATAAAGGAAAAATGATCATGTTTTCTTTCTTTCTAGGGCAGATGCAAGTATTGATTACAAATACTCCTCTTACCATCATGCTCCCTCCTCTCGACCCCACGTCCTATAGGAGTCTTCTTCCTAATCCCACCGATGTTAGGCTTCATCATAATACTCGCTTTGATTAATGGAATGTGTGGAGATATGATATATGCTGTATCCTGGCAGAAGCTTTAAATGCAATTGCATGGTTTGGTTTGGCCAGTCTGTTGCTACTGCCGTTTGCCATAAGAACAGCATGTCCTCTCAAATAGGGGTTGCTCCTTTAATGAAAAGTTTAGGATAAGAAGACATCCAGAACAGACCCACAGTCAACCTGTTGCTGGAGCAGGATCACAGCTAATCCCGCCAGTCCTCTTTAATTATAACATGAGTGGTTTTGTAAACCACTATGATTTGGGGTTGTTACTGCAACAAAAGCTGATGAATAAAGAAATTGGAACTTAGAAGTTGGGTGCTACACTAAACTAAACTAACATTCAGGGCTTCAGGGCTAGGAGGTGAATGAGAGATCAGTATTATTGGAGGATAGGAAAAGGCAATTCCTACCATGTGGTGGTAAAATTGTCACCTGCTTAATGTACTACAAACTCCTTAAAGTATAATGGACATGTGGTTGTGGGCAATGAATTATCAAAGGACAATATTTGTAATGTGAATTAGTTATTATTCCTAAATGTGATAACCTAATACAATAAAGAGGTGAACTCAGAAAAGAAGTCTTATTTTCTGAAAGAACTGAAAAGAGAAAATAAAGAGACCAGAAGTTTAGGGACCTGTAAAGGTGGAAAAGAAAACCCCACCTCCTTCTTTTCAATCTATGAAAGTTGAAATTGAGATATATTTTGCAATATAGACTAAGCACCCATAGGTCAAAAGCAAAACAAAAACAAATCAAGACAGTCTTGATTACCTTTTGTTAAAGTCTGTGATTGTATTAATTTGCTGCCCCCTTTTCCCAAGTAAATCAATTCAGTTGGAAAAAATATTTTAGGGAACATAAGTTAAGGGTATGGACACAAAGAAGGCTGCTAAACTCAAAGTACTTGTGATCAGATTGAGACTGAGACAGAAAGAGAGAAAAAGGAAGTAAGAGAGAGAAAGGTGGACTGATCAGACACTGGCATTTCCTTCAAGGAATAGTGAGCAGGCATATGTACCAGCTTGGAATAAAATAAATAGGCTGCAACAACAACAAAACAATTATGTTTTTGAGGGAAAAACAACAAAAACAACTACGTTTCTGAGGGAGTTGTACTGTCAAAATTGCCACTATCCTGAATTAAATGAGAATATGTTTGCCGGAGGCTTTAAAAAAAATACCATTTTTAATATTATTCAGCATGAAAAAGAATACTGATACATGCTAGAACCTGAGTGAACCTCGAAAACTTATGCTAATTAAAAATAGGCACTCCCAAAGGACCATATGTTGTATGATTCCATTTATATGACATGTTTGGCAATCCAAAGATACAGAATATAGAGGTGGTTGTCTAGGGTTGGGATAGGGAGTTTGGGGGGGAAATGGGAGTGACTGCTAATGGGTATGGGTTTCTTTTTGGGATGAGGAAAATGTTCTAAAATTGACTGTGGTGATGGCTGCACAATTCTGTGAATATACTAAAAATCATTGAATTGCACAACTTAAAAGGGTGAATTGTATGGTATATGAATTATATTTCAATAAATCTTTTAGAGCAAACAAGACTATCTTTGGATTCCAAACCTTTATAGGCAGGACACAGGCTAAGAAAACTTCTTAATGTCTGAAGACAATACTCATGAATATTTTCATGTTTCTGCATCGTCAGGACTTTCTTGGTAAAAATTACTGACAACCTGTGTTAAAGGATGATTGAATGGCAAACAATTATTAGACATTAAAGATAGAGACTTCTGAAAAGATTTAGGGATATATGCTCCAGAATATTTCTTTATATTTCAGAGTGGTTAATTAGAGACCCTCCCCTCCATCAGAGATACTCTGTCCATTTCTAGAGGGGAGGAAGGTCAGATGAGTTGATTGCCCTATATTAGTTCCAGGTTCCTCTCCTGTGCTACAAACCTTTTTGTATGTGCAGGATACAACTGGTTCTCCCAGCATCACCCTGTGGGAAATTGAGGCATCAGAAACCAATGTAAGATGCTATGTGAGTAAACACTGTCTCTGATCCAGAGATCTCATGATTCTGCTAACATATGTATGAATTTATATGTATAGAGGGGTATGTGCATAAAACCACTCACTATCCCCTCACACGTTATATACACATGTATGTATGTATGTATGTATGCATATATCTGTGCAAGTAGAGTAGCACCTCCAACTCTTCATAATTTCATACTTAATGCTCAGACTCCAAAGAAGGCAGATTCTCCAATGCCCTCATTAGATATGATCAAGCAAGATAATGGAAACAGAAGGATTTCCCAGAGGGCAGAGCCAAGGTCTGTGAACACTGGATTGGGGAGTTACTCTAAGCAAAGATTCCTTTCTCATAGGGAAAAGGGGATTGCAAAATGTTTGAAAAACAGAACTTCAGAAACGCTATGTTCAAGGTACTGTTGCATGCCTTCCATTCTTTCTTTTCCAGTGGGAGTGTTTATTGTAGTTTCAGGTCCCATTTCACTACTGAATGTTAGGTAGGGTTGGAAAGCTAGATAACTTGCATTTTGAGTTCTAGATTGCCATCTCAAGAGTACTTACATCTGGACCTGATATATAGAGTACCTTAGGATCCCACCTTCAAGTCTATTAAACAGTTTTCTTCAAGTTTCTTCCTGGATAGAGAGGGCTAAGCAATGAGCCTTTTCATTTGCAAAAGGAAGGGGTATATTTGTGTCCAAGAAGATGAACTGTAATAGATGCTAGTATTGTTCAAAAATATTCCTTTTTCCCCTCACCCATTCAATGGGGAGAGTATATTTTCTTTTTACATTAACTTATTTATTGGACATGCAATTGATTCAGAACACGAAAAATGGAATGCACAAGCAGAAAAAAATATTAAGTATCTATCAAAGGAAACAATAATTAGGCAAGTGTAGGTTAATATACACAGAAAGAAAGCAAAGTCCTAAAGTAAGGAACTTAAGTTGTGATAAGTACAGGGTGACACAGAGATATAGGGCTGTTCAACATGAAGGAAAAAAGTACAATTCATATGCCTGAATAAGCCTACAAATCTTGTTAGGATATGCAACCATGTTTGAAAGAGGCACTTAAGCCTTTTTAATTTTTACGGCCTATGGCTATAAATGATTGTAATCATTTAACAATCAGACTCTATAATTAAGATTTATCCTTAAGGTTGAAAGTGAGTATTTCGATTTAACTAGAACAACACTGAATTCATTTAACATGCCACTGTATATTCTTTGCCACGGATTTCAAAATGGTAGAGTAAGTTGTTATGTTAGTGCTTTCTTTGAGAGAACCAACACAAAAAAAAACCTGCGTCAGTAAAATTCAGTTTCACACAGCAATGGAGAAGGCCTCTTGTGTCAAGTGGAGTTGTTTGCTAAGACTGACCATGAACTCCTGATCTTTGATTGGAAAGGTAACAGCATCATCTTTCATCCATACCCACTTTGGGAAAAAATTATGTTACATAAACAAATTTAATTTGAAACAATCTCATTCAAAATTCAAATAAAAATGGGTGAGAGTTGCTAAATCGTTGTCCAAAATTATTGCAGAAATAACCACAAGTGTGTATAGATTATATAGGGCCAGGAGATTTCTCATCCTAAACACCCAAATTACAAAGGGGGGAAGGAAAATCTATTTTTTCTTTTTGAAAGCATTTGAAAGCAGTCTTTTTACAAGGAGAATTAAGACCAGCTTTATGAGGTCTGGAGCTCTTACAATTACTGTCAAATGGCCAGATATTGAAATATAGTCCCTAAGACAATTTAATGTGTTTTCTTCATTAAGCAAATGAGAATCCAATGACAAAGGAAGGATAAAATGGTAAAAGGCTATAAATAAACATGACATTCCCCATACTGATCTAAGAAGACCCTTTGAAATATGAAAAGGATGTTTTTGCCTAAGATTATTGTTCAAAGAGTAATTAATTTTAAATAGATCATTTTACTATTGCTCCAGCTTCAAGTAAACAATAACCATCGTCTTTGATTCCTTGAGATTATTGGCAGAATTTAGATTATGCTTATGGATCATAAGAATATTATGGTATGGCCATAGACCTATTTTATCCTAAATTATTCATTTTTCCCAGGATTTACTATCACAACCCACAGAGATGAACATTTCTCTTTGTATTTATTTTCCTTGCCATTTCTCAAAGTCACTACTGTTCAATTTACCATCACCTAGAATGACAGAGCCATAACTTCTTCAACAGTCAATATTAATAGTTTACATGGAAGGGGCTACAAAAGAAAGCTCTTTTGTAAAAAGGAAATTACTTATACTTGTTTTAACTCTACCTGAATTCTGCATCAAGGATGTTTGCAAAAATGCATTTATGGAATGTAGATGTCATCAGCATGCAGAAAGAAAACAGTTTCTAACACTTGGGAAGCACTATCAGGAACTGCAAATGGCTATGTGATCAACAATGTAAAGAGAAGAAAGCACATTATAAAACTGTTGAAAAACATTCCAGATGTTAACAACACTAAAACTTCAGACATTCAGATAATCATAAATGCGACAATGTACATAGAGTTTGCTTCTCAACCTAATCCTAGTTAGGGCAGAATTCTGGCACTATTTTCTGCTTCACTGCAATAAACATGGACATTCTTTAATACAATGCATTCTGTTTCAAAGATTTTACTACACACATAATTGCTCACATTTCAGTTCTAGCTTAGTGAACAAAATGACTTGAAAGTGAATGGCCCATTAACAATACATATTTTCTAAAATTCAACATTAAGTGGAAAAAGATGAATATGTATTATATATTCTATCAAAATCAATTTCCAAAACTTTAAAATAGTGTAATTTATAAATTCTTGATCAAGGGTGTTTAGATATTTTTTATTGAAACAATGTGTTTGATAGTATCAAGAAAAAAGCAGCAATGTTTATTTCAATTCTATTTTTATATAATATCTATAAGTTGGGCAGTATTTTCATTAACATTGAGGTAGACATACAATACTATATATTGCTCAGAAATATTTTCAACAAGTTTCCTCAAGTTATAGTCAATTCAAAATGATTTAAATTGGTTTATTTAACAAGTTTATTTAATTAAAAAATGCTTCTGAGCATTTACAAAGAGGATAAGCTATGTCCAAGCTGAATAATCAGGAGTGGAGAGAGATGGAAAGTTTTGTCCTAGCTCCATGCTATGTGTACGAAAATTGGCTGCCAAGAACAGAGTTGGGCAAACTTTAATTTTTAAGCTGGTAACGACCAGGGAATTTCTAATGTTACTGGAAATCCGCATGTAGAAATCAACTATGGAGCATCTGGTGCCCAAGTAATATAGGATTTAAATGTGACTGAGATGGAAGAAAATGGTATAAAGCATTCAGCAAGGAATTTCAACTAAATATTCAGCACACATTGCAGCAAAAATATAAAAGATGGTGATGGGAGATTTTTTGTTAAATTCTATTGATAGTTAATGATATAGTGATTACTATTCTTTGATATAAGTTTATAAAAACAAGCAAAGAAAATTTGAAAGAAATTGTTTCAATGGAATAATATTGGCAACTATTAGCATTTTCCCTCAAAACAGGAAAAAGCATGGTCTGCTCATATTTCATGCATATATGGAGATTTCACTATAGTTATTTTACTTATCAAAAGTAGGAGAAATGGAATCATGGTTTTATAAGGAATAGTTGAGAATAACCACTTCCAGAAGAATATGTGCTTTCCATGATTTTCCAATTTTTGGTTTCCTATTTCTTTTCTGCCTGCGATAAGTCTTCCTACAATCAGACCCCAAAGTATATTTTCAGCTTCATCATTCAATTCTTTCTTCATCACATTCATTCTGCCAGTATTTTCCAATAGTATTTCCTCTATCCATATTGACATTTAATAACATCCTACCAATTTGTTCCTGAAATAAAGGCCTCGTTTCCCTTTATAGCTCAAATGGTACCTACTGTAACCACCTGCCCGTCCCCTAATGGTGGAATGTAAAACAGTTTTGCATATCCACTTCTCTTTGTCACTGGACTATGGGTTCCGAAACAACTTTGTGACTTATGCTCCAAAAACAATTCCGGGCAAACAGTACTTAACCTTCATCTAATCCTAGGCCTTAAATATAATTTCTATGCAATAATTTGCAAATTTATACATTCAGCTTTTGCCTCTTACTAGAAATTCAGACCTGAACATCTAACTGACTTTATGCTCAACTGCCCATGTGACCTCTCCTTAAAGATCCATAGGTATCCCATGCATAAAAAGACCAAATAGTGCCCTTGATTGTTGCCTAATTCCCCCACTCAGCCCCAACTTTTTCTCTCCCAGTTCTGATCATTTCAGGTTGTAATACTGCCATCTACCCAGTGGGTGAAGAAAACCCTGGGTCTCATCATAATATGTAGTCTTTCTCTCTTCCTCATTTATTACATTCAATCTACCAGCAAGTACTTTATACTCTACCTCTAAAACAAATTCTAATTCTGCCTCTATCTTCTGTCATCTAGTCCAAACCTCTAATATCTTTTTTCCCTGCTTTTTAAAAATACACATACTTTTTAATTTTTTAAAAGGTATTTAGATTACATAAATGTTACATGAGTATATAGAGGATTCCCATATGCCCTGCTCCCTACCCCTCCCACATTAACAGCATCCCTCATTAGTGTGGTACATTTGTTACAATTGATGAACACATTTTGGAGCATTGCCACTGAATGTGGATTATTTTGACTTACTTTGACTACTATCCTAGCCTCCAAATTGGTCTGTCTACTTCTGCTATGTTCCCCTATAATCCATTCTCCACACAATAGCGAGGGCTATTGCTTTTTAAAAAATTTTCTTTTTTATTAAACTACTTTATTGAAATATAATTTACATACAATAAAATTCAATGACTAGTGTATTTAGATTTGTAAAACCATCACCATACAATTTAAATTTAGAACATTTCCATCAACCCAAAATTCAATCTGTTTGCTCATTTGCAGTGACTCTCCATTCCCACCTCCAAACCTACACAACCACTAATCTACTTTCAGTCTGTCTATACTTGCATTTTCTGCACATTTCATGTAAATGGAATCATGCAGTATGTGCACTTTTTATGTATGGCTTCATTCACTTAGCATAATTTCGAGGTTCTCCCATGTTGTATCAATATTTCATTGATCGATTAACAGAATTGTATGGAAATAGTACATATTTTTTATTTCTTCAAGAGTCAAGGCACATTTGGACTGTTTCCATATTTGGATATTATGAATAATGCTGCTATGGACTTTCACATACATGCCTTTGTGTAGACATAGGTTTTCATTTCCCTTGGGCAGATACCTACAAGTAGAATTGCTGGATCATTTGATAACTCTATATTTAACATTCTGAGGAACCGCTAAACTGTTTTCAACAGCAGCTGCGACATATTACATCCCGACTAGCAATGTGAAAGAGTTGCAATTTCTTCACATCCTCACCAACACTTGCTATTGTCTTTTTGATTATTATTATAGCTATTGTAGTAGATATGTAGTGTTATCTTGTTATGGTTTTGATTTGCATTTCTCTAGTGAAACTGATTGTCAGTATCTTTTCATGTTTATTGGCCATTCATATATCTTTTTTTGGAGTCATGGCTACTCAAATCCTTTGACCATTTTTAATTTGGTCTTTTAATTGTAAAATTTTAGCAGTTCTTTATAAATTCTGAATAATAGAGTCTTCTCAGAACTTTGCAAACATTTTCTCTCATTCTGTGGATTGTCTTTAATTTTCTGGATGAAGTCTTTTGAAGTGCAAAAGTTTTAGATTTTGATCAAGTCCAATTTATCACTTTATTATTTTATCACTTGTGCTTAGGTGTTATCTAACCTAAGTCCATGAAAATTCATTCCTATGTTTTACTTGACGAGTTTCATAGTTTTTATATTTATGTCTTATATTTATGTCTACAAAACATTTTCATTTAAATTTTTTGTATGGTGTGAGGTAGGGGTCCAAATTAAGCCTTTTATGTCTGGATATTCAGCTGTTGCAATGAGATTTTTTGAAAAGATATTTTATCCATTGAATTGTCTTGGTTCCTTGGTCAAAAATCAATTGACACAATCAAGGGCACTGAAATTTATATCTGAATGTGAATAAAAGAGGGAATGTTAGATGTATGTATGGTAACAGAATAAAAATTTTAAAAAGGAATCCATGTAACAGTGAACAATAAGTTAAACCATGAATTTTAATCAATAGTACAACTATTAAAAATATGCTATCATCAATTATACAAATGCTCCACACCAATGCTAGTGTTGGTGGGTGGACTGGTGTGTTGGTTTGTCTTTTATGTGGATCCCAGAAAATTATGCTAGTAAATTGAACCTATTGTTCACCTTTGATTAGATCAGATCAGTTAAGGGCCATTCGATTAGATTGTTTCAGCAGGGCATAGCCCAGGGTGGGTCTTAATTCTCTTTCTGGAGCCCTTTATAAATGGAGGAATAACAGCCACAGGTATGGAGAAAAAGGCCGCAGAAACAGAGAATTATCCATAAGTTGATAAACCTGGGAGAGAGGAAAACCACAGAAGGAACACTCCAAAGCAGAACCAGCAATGAGGCCCAGAGGAGAGGGGAGAGATGAAGGGTTTTATAGTAAGCAATATAAAAAACTGGAATTATTAAAAGTGTGATATTGATAGGAGGAACATTACAAAGCAGTTAAGCTCAGGTGTTAGACTGCTTCCCTGCATTGGAATGAGAGCTCAACTACCCAATATCTGGGGACTTGAAGAAGTTATGTAACCCCTCTATACCTTGGTCTTTTCATTTCAAAGAGTTGTAGCAAGAGAACACTAGAGAGCTGGAGGCATCAGTCACCCGGCTCTGAGAGCATAGAGGCTATGGAGGGACAGGTATAATCTCCATCACCCTGGAACCAAGGGCCTTTCATACCATTAGCTCAGAGCTGAATATGGCTGCCACCTGTCCCCACATAGCAAATGGAGCAGTGGCCATCTGCCACCCCCCACCCTCGTAACCTCTCTTGGAACTTAGCCTTAGCCCTCTCCTCCCTCTCATTTCCCATTGTTATGTTTGTGAGAAGGGAGGGAAGAGCTAGGCTAGGGACAGCCCAGAGGTGGGTAACAGTGAGGTGCCCCAAACATCTTGAAGCTTTCCTCCATCCTGCTCATCACCCGCCTTGGGTCCTTACAGCCTCTTGAGGACAGCCAGAGCCAGGACTGGGTCACCTATGAGCTGAATCAGCATCTCCTCCTGAGTCCCTGGGCCCCTGCAGTTCCCAGTCTCTTCTGTCCTACAGCCCCTGCCTCGAGCTCACCCGTTCCACTTTATTTCTACCTTTTCCTTTTGTTCAATTTTTATTTATTTTTTATTATTAAATGATGTGATCTGTGGAAAATAATTTTTAAAAATCTTACTTAGTTAAAAAAAAAGCTAAATGAGTTAGTATGCTCAATATGTTAGCCATTATTATTGCATTGATGTTGTTGTTAATTTGTGCTTAACTTCCTATATGTATAATTACTTAACACTTTGGTTTCTTTAGTTTACATGGATTCCATAACATGTAATGAGTTTTTTAGATGAGCGATGCCATGCAATTCAAGAAATAATTATCATTATAAAATCTTTATCACTAAAAAATATATTTATAGGAAAATGAAATATGAGGAAAAAATTTCTTATAAAGCAAACTATTTTAATAAATAAATGTTTTTCTCTCTATATATCAATAATGTAATCATATAAAAAATTCATAAGTTCAAGTTGGCTTATAACTAAAGAACATAATCTGCCATGAGTTATTGTCCTCTTGTTCAACGTGCAAATTATTTCAGATCTATCTTTAGTCATATATAATTCATGCTATTTAAAAATGCAATTCCATTGTTTTCTTTACTTAAATTTTGAGCAGATTGTAATTGTTTTTACCCAGGTTCAATCATGAACTTTTGATATATATTTTATGAATATTTTCCATTTTAAAAAAAACTATGAGAAAATCAACCACACCCACATTGCACAGAAGGGGAAGGATTATATGCATTTCACAAGAGAGATTTCTTGAATATAATATTTTTACCCTTTTACCAGGACAAAAAGGCTTATTTAGTTTTCGATTAATCGATACATAGTAGTTAGAATTCAGCCATGCATGGGCACAGCAAGCACTATTATAATAATAATCATTATTATATTTGACCTCTATGAATAAATTAATATAGTTGTAGAGAATATTGTTCTAGTGTGCCTCCTTTTTGGAATATTACCATAAAATTAATTTAAGAAAAGAGTCATCCCATTCTAAACGACTGGTTTGGGTAGGATTGACCCCAACCCCACTTTTAGGGTGTTCTTTGATTGGCTTGGACTAATTAGCGTATTAATCTACATAGCCTCTGTGATTGGTTTAGGAATAAGCATATATCTTAATTTTAGCAGTATCAGAACAATTTAGTAGACTTTTTCAGGAACTTTCTTTTAGATGACATCTACCGGAAGTGACTTTTTCTTCCTGCCTATACAGTGTGGTTGAAGATATGAGGTCTGTAACTGCTGCAACCCCTTTTTTACAAGGAGGGGCACTCTAGATATCTGCCTCCAGAGTACATGGAGGTAACTGGGCAGAAAGCATAGCATAAATATTTGAAACCTGTCCTTGATGACAGTGATTTTGTTGCTGGATAAAATCTTGTCAGAAGCCGAGACCTACACTTCCCAGTTATTTTAGAAAATAAATTTCCTTTTTGTTTAAGAAAACACTTTTACATATAGAAATGTGCTCAAATTCTAAGGGACTCTGGGTTTTACAAAATGAACCATGTAACCATCAGCCAGATAAACTAAACCCTGCCTTATGATCTCTTTTAGTCATTAACCAACTACAAAGAGCAGTTTTACCTGATTTTGAACTTTATATAAAAATGGAACTTTACAGTCATTCTTTCCGGTCTGGACTTTTAACTCAATATTATGTTTGTGAAATTTATTCATGTTATTGCTGGTAATCATAGCTCATTTATTAATATTGTTATATAATACCCCATTCTATGAGTATATCACAATTTATTTAAATATTCTACTACAAGTGGATGAATGGGCACTTGATTGGTTTCCAGTTTTTTATTATCATATATAATTCTGCTATGAATATTCTTTTAGGTTTTTAGGGGAAATATTTGCCCTAGGAGTGGATTTGCTGGGTCATAGGGTATTTGTATGTTCAATTGTAACAGATACTATCAAACAGTTTTCCAGTGAGGTTATACTAATTTACACAATACAACACACTCACACTCAACCACAACTTGATTTTGCCAGTTTAAAAAAGCCACAGTCGTATCTCATTGCCATTTTCATTTTTCCAGTGACAACTGAAGTTGTTCAACTTTTCATATATTTATGGGCCATTAGAATGTCTTGTTTGTGAAGTGCCTGTTCAAGTCTTATGCTCTTTTTATTTTTTTTAAAGATTTTTATTTATTTATTTAATTCCCCCCGCCCCCCAGTTGTCTGTTCTCTGTGTCTGTTTGCTGCGTCTTGTTTCTTTGTCCACTTCTGTTGTCATCAGCGGCGCCATTCCTGGGCAGGCTGCACTTTCTTTCGCGCTGGGCGGCTCTCCTTACGGGGTGCACTCCTTGTGCGTGGGGCTCCCCTACGCGGAGGACACCCCTGCATGGCAGGGCACTCCTTGCGTGCATCAGCACTGCGCATGGGCCAGCTCCACACGGGTCAAGGAGGCCCGGGGTTTGAACCGCGGACCTCCCATGTGGTAGACGAACGCCCTAACCACTGGGCCAAGTCCGTTTCCCTTATGCTCTTTTTAAATTGGATTTTCTGTCTAAGTCTCACAGGTTTGCAGGAGTTCATTATATATTCTGTATATCAAATATATGTATTGCAAATCTCTTCTCCCACTCTGTGGTTTGCTTTTTTACCTGTCTCTGAAGAACAGAAGGCCTAACTTTAATAAGGTTCAATTTCTTAATACCTTCATTTATGCTTAGTGATTTCTGAGGATTATTTAGGATATTTTTTTATTATCCAATGTCATGAAGATATTCTAATATTATTTTCCAGAGGCTTTATTGCAAAACTCTAAAAAAACAAACAAGCAAATAGAATCCAACAATATATCAAAAGAATAAATATAATTGTAAAACTTAATCACAGGATCCTTGAGATTAGGAAATATTATAACATATTACTTAAGAAGAAATTTCATATGTTTACATAGATACTTAAAAACCAATTCAACTCAATTTTTAAATAAAAACACTCAATAAAATATCAATATATTTTAATGGATAATAGATAGGTTAATCAGTTAGCTCAAAAGCATTTTATGTGATAGGGACATCTATAGAGACATGTCCACCAAAGTAAGGAAAAAGACAAGGATGCTCATCATAACCAAAACTATTTAATATTGTATATAGATATTAGCCAATCAAGTTAGACAAAAGGAAGAATTATGAGGTATAAATAACAGAAAGGAAGAGGTAAACCTATTTTCAGTTGATAGGATTGTACTCCTGGAAAACCTGTGAGCATGAACTGGAAAACTATTACAAACAGTAAGATATAAGATTACCATACAAAAATGAAAATGAATAAATGTAATTTATATGTATATACTTAACAGTATGTATGTATATCTTAACAAAGAATGTCCAAAACCTATCTGGGGAAAGCTTTAAAATAATCCTTAAGGACAGAATAGTAAACTTGAACAGATGTTAAGAATGAATAGGAAGGCTCAAAACCATAAGAGTAACAATTCCACCTAAATATATTTATGAACTTATTTAATTATCAATAAGACCAATAGTTATTTTCCCTAGAATGTGATAAATTGATTATAAAATCTATTTAGAAAAATAATCATGTAAGAATACACACTACAATTATAAAAGCAAAAGTATAAGAAGTACCTATCCTACCAGAAAGAAAATATATCACAAGACCTCAATTTTTATAACAATGTGGTAGAGATGCATGGATAGACATACTAACAATGGAAGAGAACAGAAAACCCAGAAATGTATGGGAATTTACGATGTGGTATTGATAGCATCTCAAAATATTGACAGTAAAGATTAATTCATTCATACATGGTATTAGCATAACCTGAGAGCTTTCTGGAAAAATAATAGACGAAGTAATTAAAAGTGTAGTGGATTAAAAATAGTCATGAATTCTCCATCAGTTCTTCTGTCAATATGTGTGGGATGTGATTCTCCATCACTCTGAATCTGACCTGATCCTATGACTGCTTTTGCCCAAATAATATAATGGAAGTGCATATTAGTCAGGGTTCTATAGGGAAACAGAACTGATAGGAAATATATGTAAATATTATGAGATTTCTCATGCAATTGTCTCATGAGACCATGAGGGCACATGAGTCCAAATTCCACAGGGCAGGCTACAAGCCTAGAAGTCCAGTGAAGGTCATTGATGAGTGCCCCCAGAGAAGCTGACTGTCTGAATTAGAGATGGGAATTCTCTCTCTGAATACTGAAATCTCTTTTCCTTTTAAGGCCTCCAACTGACTGGATGATACATCTCTCATTGCTGAAGGCAATCTCTTCAGTTGACTTCAGGTGTAACCAGCCATATATGCAATCAACTCACTGATGATTTAAGTCTACCAAATATCCTTGCAGTAAAATTATCCCAGTGCTTCCTTGGCCAAACAACTGGGCACCATTACTTGGTCAAGTTCACACATTAGCCTAACCATCACAGTCTACCTTTTTTCAACTTTGAGCCAGACACATCACCTTAAACCATACCTAATCTCTAAAAAAATAAATAAATAACAGGGATACTTTTGTCACATAACAATAGTCAACTGTCCTGTGTATAGCCAGAAATACAGTAAATCCCTCCAGAATAAGGTGCAGATCCTTGGGTAATAGTCACTCCAACTTGACATTCTATAACTTAAATATTATGACATGAAACTAATATAATTTATGCCATATAAGGGAATAAGATATTTGATATTTGTTTTATGTTCATATACAAACATACTCATAACAAAACAAGGAAGAAATATTCATGGCCATTACAGTTCTCATTTCTATAACTAGCCACATGGCTATAGTTCATATTTATCACTAACTTCTTCCACTATCCATTCCAGGTTGCCTTTACTCTCAGCAAGCACCTTAGCTGGTTGTGGTTCTTTGCCTGGTGGGGTGACCCAAACCTTCATTCCTGAAGTTTCAGGGCCATTGTTAGTCCTACCTAGATTGGGCTGTGCAGTTTTCCAGTGATTTTGATCACAGGGATGGTAGTAATAAGAGATCATCTAGGGGGTCTCCTGTATTCCAGGCAAACTCTTTACCTCCATTGTGTTGTTGCAGTCCTATTACCCTTGATAGTCAGGATCAATCACCCCAGCCAGTACAGTAATTCCCTTCTTTGCTTGATTCAGAGACATGAGTTGCTCAAAGTGGCCAGGTGGCAGTCTTAACCTCCAGTTCAATGGAATTGTTGTTTCCTGGCGGAAGCACTCCTCCTTTTGGAACTAAGACCTGTAGACCAGCAGAAAATAAGCTTTCAGGGACAGAAAGCAAAAATTTTCTTAGTGGATCACTAGAATTAATAGTGAGTGGTGCCACTCCCATTTCCATCCCTTGATTTCTGGATTTGTGAATCCTATCTATTGGGAGAAACAGTATCATAGAGTTGATGCACACTTAGAGCATACACAACTCCCATGAGAACACTGTCTTAGCCCTGCAAAAGTATTGCCACTTAGGCACCATGAATGAGTCTTCAAATGGCCATTTCACCATTCTATTGAATTCAGTTGATTCAGGATGACAGGGAACATGGTATGACCTGTGAATTCCATAAGCATGTGCCCATTTCCACACATCATTTGCTGTGAAGTGGGTTCCTTGATCAGAAGCAATGCTGTGTGGAATATCATGACAGTGGATAAGACATTCAGCAAGTCCACAGATGGTAGTTTTGGCAGAAGCACTGTGTGCAGGGAAGGTAATCCCATATCTGGAGTATGTGTCTATTCCAATTAGAACAAAGCATTGCCCCTTCCATGATGGAAGTGGTCCAATGTAATCAACCTTACATCAGGTAGCAGGGTGATCATTCAGGGAATGGAGATATATTGGGGCTGAAAGCAGATCTCTGCTGCTGGCATGTTAGAAAATCAGCAGTGGGTGTAGTCAGGTCGGCCTTTGTGAGAAGAAGTCCATGTTGCTGAGTCCATGCATAACCTCCACCCCTAACCCACAGCCACTTTGTTCATAAGCCCATTGGGCAATGACAGGAGTGGCTGGGAAAAGAGATATCCACAGAATGGGTCATCTTATCTACTTGATTATTAAAATCTTCCCCTGCTGAAGTCACTCTCTGGTGAGCATTTACATGGGACACAAATACCGTCTTTTTTTTTCCCCATTCAGAAAGGTCTATCCACATACCCCTTCCCCAGACCTTTTTGTCACCAATTTTCCAATCATGTTCCTTCCAAGTCCCTGACCATCCAGCCAAACCATCGGTAACAGCCCATGAATCAGTATACAGACACACCTTTGGCCATTTCTTCTTCCAAATGAAAAACCAGGTGCACTGCTCGAAGTTCTGACCATTGAGAGGACTTCCCCATCCCAATGTCCTTCAGCGATGTCCCAGAAAGGAGCTGCTGTGTTGCAACAGTCCACTTTTGGGCGGTACCTGCATACAGTGCAGAACCATCTATAAACCAGGAACGAGTTTTCTCTTTTTCAGTCAACTGAATGTAAGGAACTCCCCAAAAAGCCATAGCTGTAGGCTAAGAAAGAGAAGGTAATATGGCAGGGGTGGTGGTCAGGGGCATTTGGGTCACTTCCTCATGTAACTTAAATGTGCCTTCAGGACTTGCTCATGCCCTATCTCATATACATCACTTCTATTTGATGATGGACTACAGTTGTACACACCCAACTTTATGATTTGATGGGTCAGGCAATAACCAGCTCATGACAGGCAATTCAAGTCTCATGGTTACATGGTGGTCCATTCCTGGTACCAAGCTGTATTAGTTAGGGTTCTCTAGTGAAACTGAATCAAAGGAGATATAAGTAAATATTACAAGATTTTATAAAATTGTCTCACATGACCATGGTGGTACATGAGTTCAAATTTGGTAGGGCAGGCTGCAAGCCAGGAACTCCCATGAAGTTCCTTGATAAGTACCCAGGAGAAGTTGGCTGTCTGAAGCAGAGATGGGAATTCCCACTCTGGATGCTGAAATCAATTCTCCTTTTAAGGCATTTGACTGACTGGACGATACATCTCTCATTGCTGTAGGTAGTATCTTCAGTTGATTGTAGATGTAATCAACTCACTGATGATTTACGTCCATGAAATGTCCTCATAGTAAAATTAGCCCAGTGCTTGCTTGACCAAACAACTGGGCACTATTACTTGGCCAAGTTGACACCATTAGTCTAATCATCACAAAGTGATACTGTGCAAATTACTGATCGAACTCTTAAAAGGCCTTTAGCCACTCTTTCCTCCCTCATAAATCTCAGCTGCCATGGTATTACAAAAACTAGCAGACAAAACGGTTAGGCCCACATGGAGGAAAATTGAGGCTCTTGGCCCAGAGTCCCAAATAAGCTCTTAGCCAATGGCCGGCTATGTAAATGAGCCATTTTGAAGGAGATTATCCAGCCCTAGTGGAGCTGCTCCAATTGAGGCCATCTGGGGCAGAGATAAGCTATCCCTAATAAGCCCTGCCCAAATTGTGAACCACCAAACGATTTTTGGTTGTTTTAAGTCATTAAATTTTTGGGGTGGTTTGAAATAATTTAGTGGCTTAAAGCAATCATGTATTATCTCCCAAAATGCTGTGTGTTAGCTGAGAAGTTTTGTCATACTTGGTGTTAATTGGAGTGCTGGGGTGGCTGCAATTAACTGGAAGCTCAAGTAAGAGCCCACCTCCATTTGAAGATCCAGCACCCTTGGACACCACACCCTTATCAGCTGGAGGCTCATTTGGAAGCTCAGTTGAGGAAAACATCTGGCAATTTTAGTTCACCCTAATGTGGGCCTCTCCACTGAGGCAGTCTTAAAACATGGTGGCTGGGTTCCAAGGAGTATTTTGTTAGTAAGCTTCTAAGAGGGAAAAGGAACCATCAACTTAATTAAGGACTAAGCTTCAAACTGGCAAAGGGTCACTCCAGCCAGATTTAGTTGGCCAAAGCAGTCATAAGCCCCAGTCTAGAGTCTGTGTGTAAAGGGAGTTTACAAAGGCATGAAAACCTGGATATATATAGGTCATTGGGGGTCACCAAAGTAACAGTCTATACAAAAAGTAAAAATGAAACCATAACATTTATAGATGAAAATATGGGAGAATCCCTTTAGAATCTTGGAAAGGGCAGCATCTTCCTAGTAATGACTCAAATTCCAGAAGCCATAAAAGAAAAAGTTGAAAAATTTGACTACATTAAACATTAGCATCTGCATGTTTGAAAAAAAAGCTAGGTCAAGAAACAAATGACAAGCTGGGAAAAATATTTACAACTCATATTACAAACAAAGGCTAATCTACCAAATATAAAGAGCTTATAGATATAAAGAATAAAAATACCAATCAATTTAATAGGAAAAAAAGGGAGAAGAACATGAACAAATTGCAGACAAAAAAATTGAACTTCTTAAATAAGAGTAAGGTCAAGGATATTTTCCTATGTTGAAGACCGTTTTTCTTGTTTGCAATTAGAATCATTGTGAAATAGCATTTCTCATTAAGCAACTGGTAAAAATCCAAAAGTTTGACAGTATACACTTCATGAGGTTGGTGGGTAAAGAAAGTGATAATATCCTCCAGAGGCCAACCTGGTAATAGCTGTAATAATTTCAAAAGTGATTACCATTAAAGGCAACAAATGCCATTTGGAATTTATCCTATAGCTTTGTGTGTACACACACAAAATGACCTATGAGCAAAGTTTAAAATATTGAAAAAAATAATCAAATGTCTGCTGCTAGGGGTTAAATAAACCAAAGTACAATCATACCATGGGATACCATGTACCTGTGAAAAAAGGAGTAAGATAGGTTGACAAATAAAATGGCACCCAGGTTACGCTGTGAATTAGTCAGCCAAAGGGGTGCTGATGCATAATACCAGAAATCTGTTGGCTTTTATAAAGGGTATTTATTTGGGGTAGAAGTTTATAGTTACAAGGCCCTAAAGAGTACAACTCAAGGTTGCTTTCTCACCAAAGTCTGTTGCCACATGTTGAAGCAAGACAGCAGGTGATCTCTGCCTAGTCTCTTGGGCCTTCTTCCCCTTACGGCTCCATGGGCCCAGCTTCCTCAGATCTCAGCTGTAGGCTGGCAATGGGCTCCTCTCTCAAGGCTTCCTATATCAGTCTAACGTAGGGCTCCTTTCTTCCCAGGCCTTATCAGCTGCTCAGCTGCTCTGTTCTCTTCAGCCACAAACTATCAGGTGAATGGTTCATCTCTCCCTGGAACCCCAGGATCAAACATAACAGAGCTATCACCTCTTCTGTGTGTCTTTTTGAGCATGTGCTTGTTTATATCAGCCCACCAAGTGGGCAGGGACTTAACTCTGAGTCATACCCTACTGACATGGTCAAATCAAAGCCCTAATCTTAACAGGTAATTTAATCAAAGGCATGTCAGATGAATCTAATACAATCAAGGGGGATCATACCCAGAGGGAACGGACCAGTTTACAAACATAATCCTTTTTTCTTTTTTTGGAATTCATAAATAATCTCAAACTGCCACACATTGTTAAATGACAAAAGTTACGTGTAGCAGAAAGTACCTATCATATTTCTTCAATTCTAAGATGTGAATCTTTTCATAGCTTAATATTTTTTACACTACAATGCATTTATAATCAATGCCATGTCATATTTTGGCAGAATTTCTTCTTTTAGGTGGTAAATAAAATGTTGTTATTACATTTGATGAGATGTCAAGTTTGATGAAACAAGGCAATATATGTTTTGTGTAAGAAATCAGGGAAATAAAATATATTTGCATTTTATAATTTTACATAAAGAAAAACTAAAAGGATATATGCTAAACAAAAGGTTTTTTTTGTCTATGGGAGTAGGGAGTGAGGGGATAGATAAGATTATAGACAGACGTGAGACATTGCAATTTACAGATTTTGTTCTAATATTAGAACTATGTGAATATATTTCTTATTTAAAAATTATATTCAATTACAACACAACTGATAATCTAAAATCAAATTTTAAAAAAATATTCTTGTTCAAAAGTATCTACATTTTCTTTTTTATTAATCACATCATATTCTTGCTAGGACAAAACATCAGTTTTGTCCAGGCATTAAGAGCTTACTGAGTGCACAATCTCTTTATTTATATTTAGGTTGTAACCTCTGGCATAGAAATTTGGAGTAAAATCCAGCCTCTGTAGAGCTGAATGTACGTGCTTTCTGGTCAAAAGTGACCAAAAATATTGCTACCAAAGTGATGTTGCTAGTACTTAAAAATCTTTAATAAAACAAAAAGCTAGAGCATGACTTTTGTAATTGTATGTCCTTTGTTTTATTTAACTTTCCTGTACTCTACTTGAGTACTAAGTTCTCTAATGGACTACTGAGTTCACTTCCATTATTAAATTTTAGTATTAAAAAAAAAAGTGAAGCCAATTCAAATTTGTCCCTTTTCTTGTGAACTTCAATATTGAGAAAGAAGTTAGCATAATATGCCCTTTTTTCTTTAGCTGAAGTAATACATACCACCACAATTTAAAAGGCTATAAACTGTGGTGGTCACTTACTATGTTCGACAATAGCCTCTGCCACACATGATTCTACGTACCCACATTCACAGAAAGTTATTTCATTGTTATCGTTACCTGCCAGCTTTCAGCATCAAAGTCACCTTCATTTGAAATCTGACAAATATTTATCTTAAGAAAGAAAACACAACTAATTCTAAGCACAATAATGAGGCATATTAAGTAGAGCAAAAACAAAGTAAATGATGATAGTACTCAAGCTGCCATCAGATCACTCATCAGGTACCAGACTAAAAAGGTTTTATAAAGTTTAAACAAAAAGGAATCTCAGACATTGTGTTGGTTAATTATTATGTATCATTCTCCTTGCCAGCATATTCTGGAGAATTTATTTGGTGGTTATCATCCTAATTAATCTAGCTATTATTAAAATACCTTCTAGTTGTTCACAAATGATCAGGTAATTTGCTAATTAAGAGAGGTAAAAAATGAGGACATTTTAGCAAAATAAGGAAGAAATACATTCCTGCATTGACCTAAAATTACACACTAACATGGAAATTAAATTAGTATATGATGAAAATTGGGGGTTAAAAATAGCCTAAAACTAGTAACAGACAACAAAAAGGAAACGAATCCTAACAATTTTTAATCTTTTAATAGATTGTTGGCATGCTTTGCATCTCTGACCATTTAATGTGAAATTTTGATTAATATATATTTTTCTTAATAACAAATCTAGCAAAATTAACTGGAAAATAATTTTCATTAGGTAGACCTTAACTTTCAATTAATTTCCAGAACAAAATGAGATATGGTTTCATCTAGGAAAAAATTACCTTAATACTGCAAAGAATAATTAAAACACAGCAGTCCATTTTACCAAACGTATTTTTAAAAAAGGGATAAAGTACAATGGTCTAAAAAAGCATTAACTCTAATTTATAAAATACTGAAAGTACTAAGTTATGATCCAAGATACTACATTAATATTCTGGATAAAAGCCATCTAGCCACATAAGTTTTCAGCCAACACAGATTCTAAGTTCAATCTTCTTCAGGAAAAAAAACTATCAAATTTTCATAATATTCTCAATAGTATCATTTAGCAACACTACTGTCCTAAAATTATAGTGCATTTTAATTAGAGTTTGCATTTCAAAGCACTTTCTATATAGAAAACAATTTTATGCAACTTATATCAATACCCTAAGATAAAAGAATAGCCAAAGGTTATATGTAAATTACTAATTATCTAAAGGAAGCAAAACTGATTTACTGCTTAATTTATGTTAGCTCATCTGTTAGGCAAATTCTGAAAGTAATTTTCCACCTCTAGTTGAGATAAATGTTTTATATTAAAATGACATAATAAAAAAATAGCCTCTAAGGATAGTGTATTGTTCTCACTTTGATTGGAAAACTGTGGGCCTTATATAGAATTGTTTAAACAATTATGTATGAGTTTGAAAGTCAAAGATAATGTTCCAATTATAGACCTCACTGGAGTCCACAATGGCAGTACTTCAAGATTAATTTAAGATGTATTTAATTAAGGTTATTTTACAGGGACAATGGCATGTTTAAGAAAAAATACACTTTTATACTAGTACAAAAAAATTAATAGAGGGCAATTACTAAAAAGAAAGATAGTTGAAAGGGAAAATTTTAAAATATGTGATTTTTAAAAATTTAAATTATAATCTTAAATTATCACTTGAAAATACTGACCATGTATAGATTTAAATTCAGATGCTATTATACTTTAAACTCCTAATAGTTTGGGCATTTTTGCTTCAAAGTTATTGGAAGTCAACTCCAAAAGATAAGCAAAAACTAACAGCTCTAAATGATCATGTGGAGGACCAACACTTGGCACCACTCTATAACACAATTTTATGATATGTACTTATAGTCACACAATTACATAGCCTTTCTATACCAATATAAGTCTTAAAATATTTATATAATTATTTTATTTAAATGAAAGAAAAATAGCAGGAGTCAATTTTTATTTTCCATTTACTAAGATTATCATTTAGCTTACTCTGTCTTACATTTCTTACTAAAATTCTCAGTCATTTTCCTTATATTACTAGCATAAACTTGAGTTACAGTCATGTAGTTTTTGAGAGGCATTACACTGGAGTGTAGTTTTAAAAATGAATTATCTTGAATTATATAACTTGAAGGGTATGCTAAAAATTATTTTTAAAACCTCTATGAAAGATTTCTAAGTGTACTACTTCATTGTAGAAACAAAATAAAGTGATATCAAGAATATAAAATGATGAAAATATGAGGTTTCATGAAGATATTAGTTTGTACATTTTGAATCCTCATCAATGATATAAAATATTTTTAAGAAGGCAATATTTTGAATTAGAATTTAAAATTTATATGCTAAAATATGCAAGTGTGTATATAGTACACTACCATTAGTGTAAATAATTTGGACAAAGAATGTATGCTCACATTTCCTTGTCTTCACAAGAATGAACACAAAAATATTAACATTGGGTGGCTATGGGGAGGAGAGAAATGAGTGGCTGAGTAACGGGTAGAAATTTTGAATTTCGAAACATATAAATATATAATAGATTAAAATAGTTATATGTTAAAACAAAAAGAAACAAGTAAAAATGTATAAAAATGATGCTGAACTTTATAGAAATCTGCCCATATTTACTTCCAAAGCAGAGGAGAATTATAACTAAAAATCACTTTCATCACTAGATGAAAATGGTATGATACCAAATTGCCAAGGAAGTGGAAAGCACATATCAAGAAAAAAGAGATAGAAGGAAGAAAATCATCCCTAACCTTAAGATACTCAAGAAACAGGAACAAATTGGCCACACAAAATTAATATGAATAGGCTATGGGAGAAAAGAATCAAGCACTGATTGCTTGCACTTGTTCAAAGTATCGATTACAAAACTTTGTATTAATGACAATACAATAACAGTGGATTTCAGATTCAAAATATTTAATATACATAAAATAGTTTATATTTTTAAGATTAGAATCATGAATGAATCTAATGCATGCTCATTTAATTCATGTAATAAAGAACAATAAAATATGACAATAAGCCAAATCAATGACAATTAATTCTAATTAATGGCAATTAACCATTAGATTATAATTATGCTGACGTCAAAAGAATGTAAAAATAATACAATATACACTGTGTAGCAAGAACACCAGGTAATTTCTATATAGTAGCACACGTCAAATGCCAACTTAGCATTATTTCCCATACAGCTGTAATTCTTAGGGGGTTGGGATAAAAGTACAATTGCTTCTCTAAGAGGATATCAAAATCAACTGGAGTAGGCTTTTTCATATTCTACTATTTGAGGTGTTCTCTTTGATTGAAAATCACTGTTATAATACAATACTGTTAGTGACTGAGTGTACACAATATCTGGATCTTTCAATTTATTATCAAACTTCATGTTTCTTATAATTGCTAAATTATTAGGATAGTTAATTCTTTCCAATAGTGATATTATTTATAAGAACCATTTCAATAAGTTTAAAATAAATATTCTTAGTGATAAGAGAGTTTCGTGCCATAGTTGGCATTGTTTTTTCTTTCTAAGTGATACATAAAACAATGGTAAAGCTTAACCATTGATTGTGATAAAATTAGATGAAATATACCATATTTCCCCTACAACATACTCATATATTATATTATATGTAGCTCATAATGAAGAAAACTTGTTCAAACCTCAAGCTATTTTCTTTTCCACCAATGAGTCTTTATTTATTCATTGTATTATCCCAGGGAAAAGAAGGGAAGGGGACAGGGTCAGCATGTGTTTCAAAATGATAGCAGAAGGGAAAGGAAGTACCCGGTATAAAATCAACCATCAATAAACATAACTCAGTGATGGGGTCACCAAAGCCCAAGGGGGTTCAGTCTCCTGCAACTCAGGAATGAGGGGAAAGAATTAGGGAAAGAACAGACAGGTACATGATTTCCTCCCCATAAATTTAAGATTCCACATAAGCTTTTGTTCTAGCAGTAAATATAGATTTACATTCTTATGTCTCCTAGTAAAAATCTTGTGGCCACTTTGACATAAGTTTGTTGCACCTGCATAAAATTCCTGAGTGACTTTGATATACATTCATCTTTCCTTTCTTGATCTCTCATCCTTACTTTCTACATGGAAACCAACCCTCCCCCCACCTCCAACGTTTTTCTCTATCCTAGGTTGATGATTAAGTAGATTTGGTTAAGTCCAAATACAGCAGTATTAATCTTTAGGCTTGAATCACGTCAAGGAAAGGTCTTTACTCAGAGATTGGGAATGAGGGATAGTGTGTTCCTAGATTCTTCAGGGTTTTTGTACAAATCATCGAAGAGTTGTGGAGGCACCCCCAAAACTAATGTATGGGGGATTGGGGAACGGGGACTGGAAAGGGGCGATGGGACTAGTTTTCAGGACAGAAGATCTAGTCCAAAATAGAAAATCGGGAAGGGGAACACAGAAAGAAAGGATTGTTCAGTATCCCTGCTAAATATATCCTTCAGTTCCTTTTGTCTGGTGGAGAATCTTCTGTCAAAGATGCTTTGGCTACTCTTCTTTCAAGACTAAAAAGAAGTTTGTAAACAATAAAAACCCCAAAAGAACATGGAGAAAGACTAATACCTTATATTTACACCAACTAGGCCACCTAGCAATCATCAAAACAGCAACTCGTGAAGTTCTACAAAGCCAACACAAATACAGTTAACTAGAGGGGGCAGCATTGGGGAGACAAGAACCCAGGGTGAGACACACATCACCCGATGTGTTCTATTGCATTTGCCCCATTTCAACACAGTGAGGTAGATTTGCAGTGATCCCACGGCATGTAAATGAAACCCCCTTTCTCCTTTAACCCCACGACACCAATCACTACTGCAGCAGGGTAGGATGTTGGCTGCAGGCACCACAAAGTAGCCTTCGCTTATGGTCTTTCTGGAAGCCAAAAGGGAAAAGTCCAGATTTTTGAAAGGTTAAGGATTTTAGTCTTTGCTTCATACATCCACATTAGGACACACACATACACACACACACAAACATACACCCATTGCGCATTGCAAGCCTATTCTAATCCAGTGAAGGATGGATCTGGTGTGCCCAGCAAGGACTGTGCCCTAGGATGAAAAAGTTGAGGACAGGAATCCCTTATTACTTATATAGATAACTTTCACCTAACCTTGGCTTCCTCTCTTGACCTGTAACGTGTCCCAGCCTCTCCTAACCTCTCTGCACCAACTTCCCATTTAGAGTAATTTCCAATCTTTCTGTAGGAGATCAAGTCATGGGGTGGCCCAGTTAAAAACCTTATCTCCCATGAACCACTTTCCAGGTGGGGAGTTTCAAGAGGACACTATGGCAGAAAGCCAACTCAGACTGGCAAAAATGAGATAGTTCAAATAGTTTTCTTTGTGGTGATAAACAACAAAAAAGGATTCCTGCTGGGCAGACCTGGAGCTGTTGCCACTAATCCCTGAGGTTTCTCACGTTCCTGAGAGTACAGTGCAGGAATAAGGGTTTTAGATTAAAATATACAAAAACACAAAATCAGAATATTTACATTAAGTGCAGTTGGATCCTAGAGAAAGTGGGACCCAAGGTGCAGTTATCCAAGGAAGAAATAAATAAAATTGTATTGGCCCTAAAATGGGGTAGGACTCCCAATCACCCCTTTTGTCTGTCTTCACAACCCACTGCTTGGGACAGTTCCCAGAACCCTGACCTGAGTGGGTTATGAGGAAACAAGATGTGGTAAAACCCTGCCCTAGCCCTAAGATTCCCTCCCACAGAATGTAATGGCTCCTGGGTTGGGTCCTTCAATCTGCTCTCATACTTAATATTTTTTACTCTGGTATGAGAAATATTTTTATAAATCCTTCAAAGGAAAACAACTTCTCTCTCCAGGCCACTGTGAAAAAACTGGAGATTCTAGGTGTATTGTGTGCATTCTTCTGAGGAATTTCTTAAAGTCCTCACTTGCATAAGGATATAGCATGGTTGGAGTTCCTTTGCCTCATCCCTTCCCCACACCAAGATGGAAGAGGGGATGTTGCTGTGAATGCCAGTCTGAGAAACACGGCCCTACCAGCATCCCCCTACCCACCCTATTCCACTTTCTCCACTCTGCAGATTGATACTGTTCCTTGGAACTTCCTGATGGCCTCTGGGAGCAGGGCGGGATTGTGGATCTCTTCTTCTTCCTCCCCAAAGTAGGAGGACTTTCCCTGGGAGCTGGGGGGCTGCTGAGCTTTCAGTGGACATAAGGCCACCACATGGCTGATGCTCTGGCAGAAGTGGCACTTCCGGGCTTGGGTGGCAGCTTGCACTCCTTGGCATGATGGTCCAGACCTCCACAGTTGTAGCACCTGTCTCCTTCTGATCTGCATTTCTGCATGTTCTTCCCCTCTGACCTCCTCTCACTTCCAGTACACAAGACCCCACCAGGTCTGGGACACAGATTGATTTCAGGCACTTGGCAGTCTTCTTAAAGGTGAACTCCACTGCCTAACCTGCCTTCAGGCTTCAGAAGCCCTCCATGTGCAGCTTACTCTGATGCACAAAGATGTCCCCTGGGGATTTGAGTGTGACCCCGGCTGGGGCAGTCACAGACAGGAAGCTGAACCCCATGCACACTTTGAACCACTACAGATGCCAGCACAGCACAGCAGCTGCAGCTCCTCTGTCTCCCTAGCCGTAGTTTCCAGCGACTCCGCTGCCGCCTTGGCACAGCCACCTGTAAACTGGTTGGACATGGAGCCCATGGCTGTCACCTGAGCCCATGGTCACGGGGCCCTGGTCAGGTGGGTGCTGTCCCCTGAGAAGCCAGACTGTTTTTGAAGTATTTTGCATCATTCAGAAGGCTTAGGATTTCAAACCATATTGACATCTGGCTATAGCTGCTCATGTAGCTTTAAAGTATAGCTCCTCCATTTATCAGTTTTAGGTTTTAACACTGAATTCAACTATCCCCAAATTGTTTATATAGATAAGTAGTAAATAATTTATATCTTTTAGTGTGAAGATTAAATGTTATTTCTATAAAGTGCCTAACTCCAAAATATTAGACCATGTTTCCTCTACAAATCTGAATATTTGTTTGCATTATACTCATGAAATAAAACATGCATATTAAAAATATGTTTGTCATCTTTCTTTACCAGACTTTCATCTCCCTTCCCAGAGATAACCTTGGGAAGTCTTTTAAAACATCCACACATAAGATGCATATTTGTGTGAGTGTCTGTGTTTTACACAAATAGAAAAGTATTATAAAAACTATTTTATACCGAGGATTTTCCAGTTAATAATATATCTTTAAGATCTGTAACCTTTTGAGGTCTGGGAACCTTATTTGTTTTTTTCATTGCCTTATCTGGCTAAAATACGCTTGGATCAATAATACATGTTAATAAATATTTGTCCAATGAAGGAATAAATTATTTTATAATAACACTTATCTCATTGTTTTCAGTTTATAATGTCCCACTATAGAAATTATCATTTATTTTAAGAATCTTTTTAAAATGAAATTGTTTTGATGTACAAAAATTCCACAATAAATATATTTGTATAAATATATTTTTGAAAAGATATGTCCCTAGAAAGCTAGTAGTTGGGCTAAGGAGTTTTTCTTTTAATTTTGATAGATAATAAAATTTTTACTTTAAAGAATCATTTCTTCCTCTCAATACATATGGATTTAATGAGGTTGAACTCACCCCTAAGCTCCAGGGTGCGCATTTGTTTGGAAATAAGGTTGCCATATTTAGCAAATAAAAATATAGAATGCCCAGTTAAATTTTTTTTGATAAAACATAAATATTTTAGTATAAAAACATGCATATATACATATATACATATACCTTGGCACCTATATACACAGATGCATTTGTGTGTATCAGACACATAAGAATTTATGGCTACTCAGACTAAAATTTATTGAAAGGAAATCAATATTTTTGGTCATTTCTTAATGCATCTAAATAATACTTCTAAATATAAAGATAATTATATATAATGAATAAATAGTTGTAATACTAGGCAAATTTTCCGAATCATATATATAGTAAAAATAGCTCTAGAGGTTTTAGTCTTTTTTTCTAGAAATTAATTTTATGTAAGTATGCAACAGTTCACGTTTACTTCCATTATTAATTCCACCCCAGAAACCTTTTCAATGCACTATCTTCCCTGAGAACTATGTACTTTGAACTCTGTCAGTGTGTATTTTTTAAAGCTATGATTTACCTAAAAATGGGGCATTGTCTTTTTCTTTATATTCCCATCATTTATCAGTCTGTCTGGAATATAGCAAGATATTAATACACCTTTGTTGAAATGAGCAAAAACTAAGCATCACATCTACAATGAGATCTCTGAGAATCGCTTTATAAGGCAAGTTTCCATTAAATCAACATTCAAAAACTGTGTTCCCATACATACTTGGCTTCTCAATTCAAGTAATTTTTAAGTCCACCAATGTTTATTTTTAAATTATTATAATATAAATTTGGCAGGCTGAACATCTGTAATTACCTTTTAGGATAAAGTGAAAGTATTTAATGTAATGGCAATCATATTTTGCAATTCAACAAGAAGAAAATAAGCAAAAGTGAATTGGCACAAAGATGACAGACTTGGCAAAGTTAAACATTTATCTGAATGTGATATTTATCAATGAAATGCCCTTACCATAGTATGACTCAATGATATTGATATTATTACTTCTTGTCTGTTTTGGTGTCCATAAAAAATTTAGAAATATAGTTTGTTTTGATGTAAAAATCATCCTTCCTTTCTTATGGAACATATATTATTGGAGTTTACAGTTAGATTTTAACTGAGACATATTGTAGTTAAATGAGTCAAAATATATGGGTATAAATGTTGTCAGCTGAAAATTTAACTTCTTGTAACTATTAAGGTGTTGTGAAGTTTTCACTCATGTTAATCAAATACATGATTAAATATCTTCATTGCAAAGAGTAATCATAACACTTTGATTCTTGTGGTTTATGAAACCTGTTAAAAATTCAAATTTCAGTTTGAAAATAAATATTATTAATCATAACAATATCCCAAGAGAATTCTTTTAACATATACTTGCTGCTAAAAAATATTTTGTAATTTAATGGCTAATGTTTTCAATACCTCTGTGAAAAGAACAAGCTATAAAATGAACTCATCCTTCTATTGCATTATAATACTTCCAATGATCAATATTCAGTTATTGTTTCCATTCATTACCACTTTCCAAAAGAAAATGTTCATATAGTTGATAAGGTTACTATAGAAATGAGTGTGGAGCTCCTATATGAAGGGGTAATATTAAAATTGAAGACCTTTGTATTTTCATTTGTGTCTTTCTAACAGACCCTGAATTCTCCAAGGTGTTATTCAAAAGGCATACATTAATAATAACCTCTGAAATTAAATTATACCACAAAAAGAGTGTATATTTATGAGAAAACAAAGCTTCTAATAGTTTAAAAAGATAATATGCCCAGATGAATTAATACAAATATTAAAAATGTTCAAAGATAATTTCCTTTCTAAAAAAGACCTTATATTTAGAAAAGTAACTAGTACAATTGTTATAATAAAATTTCAGAAATAGCAAGAAGAAAGAATCCTTTAAATAATTTTCATTTACTCATAAATAAACTGTCATTCTACTAAGAATTGGTGTCCCTGGAGCTTTATAATAATTGATTTCTTGGAAGAGTAACATTTATATATAAAGAAAAATACTTGCTGTTTTTGTGTGTGTGTGTGTGTGAATATTACAATTAATCTAATAGGTAAAACTGAACAAAGAGAAGATAAAAAGCCATTTTAACTTCTACTCACATAAAGTCTATGCAAGTACCGATGGGATTAACACATAAACTACAGCTACTGAGGTTAAAAATCTTTGGTGTTTATAAGACCAAAATGAAAAACAATCTTTTAATAATATAAAAATCATGATCTAATAAGGGTAGATACCTGGTTATTATCAAAGACAATAGGATCTTTACTTTGAATATCAAGATATGAATGGTTTCAAGATATTTAGGTTCTTGTATTTTAAAGAATTTAGTAAAATTAAATTTGAGATAATTCCTCAAAAATTTTTTAATGTATGATAGAAATTAATTTCTATATTGGTAAAGGTAGGAAATTAAATGCAAACTCCATTATATTTTTAAGAGTCACTGTCTAGATGAGTTCTGAAAAGAAGGGCATTATATTGCGGGAATATAAAAAGGATCTAGTAATATTTAGAAATACAGATTAGAACCGGCCCAATGGACCCTTACTAGTTTTCCCCAACTCTTTCTTTCTTCTCCTTTCCATATGTAAATATTTGGACTTGCAATCAAATTGTATTGTTACAGATATATTCATATTTATGCATTTAATTAAAGTAATATCAGCTTGCCAGAGCTTCAGATTAATATGCAATAAACCACATTACTACGCTAAAGTGATATAATAATAACCAAAAACAAGTTGTCACTTTGAGAAACATGAAAGGTTTATACGTAAATGAACATATTATACAATATGTTTCTTTAACATATTAAACATTGTTTCTAAACTCTAGCTACTACATTAAACATTCCTAGAATTCTAGAGAGCCCAAACTGTGAATTAGTTAAATAACATAATTCCTTCTTTATAGAGGTTAGGAAATTCATCCAGGTCCATATTCAGATGCCAGTTAATAGTAGAGTTGTACATTGATCTTTTGAAAACACTACATTTAGATAGTTGCATTTTATAGTCTTTAGGAATCAGATATTTAAACTTTGCTAGTCATAATCCAATAGGAACTAAGGCTCCCTGATTCATCCTGATCTTTTTCGGTGTTCAACACACATTTTCATGTGCTCTATTTCATTATGGAAAGCCTTCAGACAACCTGCCTACCAATTATGTTTCTCCCTCTCTTGAACCTAAAATTTTGCCAAAATACATTAATTTAAAAATCTAGAAGACTGTTTACTTCCACATAATTTATGTATTTAGATTTAATAAGCTCCATTTTGGTTGGATTCTTTTTTTATAGTCATAATCCAATAGGAACTAAGGCTCCCTGATTCATCCTGACCTTTTTCGGTGTTCAACACACATTTTCATGTGCTCTATTTCATTATGGAAAGCCTTCAGACAACCTGTCTACCAATTATGTTTCTCCTTCTCTTGAACCTAAAATTTTGCCAAAATACATTAATTTAAAAATCTAGAAGACTGTTTACTTCCACATAATTTATGTACTTAGATTTAATAAGCTCCATTTTGGTTGGATTCTTTTTTTATTTTAGGGCTATATCAAGCAAATTTTCATTCATGTTGTGCTGGCTATGTGTAGAAAATCAGAGAGGCAGAGACGGTTAAACTGAATGTTGTATTTGGGGAAAAATTTAAGTTTGCAAATATATTTGTATTGTGTTTGAAAATAAATAGGAGAATAATTAAGAAGTTTGGGCCGTTTTTAAAGAGCTTAAAAAATAAACTTTTTATATGAGGAAAAAAGGAAAGCAAGCAATTACATCACTGTTTTATATTGCTGCACCTAACAATACATAAGAAAACACACCAGAAAAAATAGAAACAAATAGAATACTACCAAGTTTAAAAAAACAGAAACTTGATTTTCTATTATGTGAGGTATAGAACAACAGAAAGACTATATTTATGCTCCTCATATGATTACATTTTTGTTCCTTTAGATTAACTAATATATATAGTTTATCTAATATATATATATTTAGTTAAAAGTCTGTTTTGTAAAAGTATTACTGTCTTACCTATTTTTGGATTATAAAGAAGAGACATGACAAATTCTGATAATCAACAGATGGAAAAGATTTGATTACCAAAAAAAGAGAATGTTATTTCAAGGAAATCACATTTTTCTAAAACCATAAATAAATATTTACCATTCAGAAGTATCATTTAAATTACAACAGAAATAGTTTCAAAAATGATTCAAACTTACATAGCATAACAAAATACCTAAATTAAAGAGATTGCAGATTATTTGATCAACAGAATTAATTCTTATAAATTCTCACACTATTAAAAAAACCTAAATTGTTTGCATAAACCAACACTCCTAGAAATACTGACTTAAAAAGACAATACTAAACCTTGCACTAAAGTTTCAAAAATACTAGATATTTTTGTTCAACCTTAATAAACGAAGTTGATTTTAAAATGCATTTTTCAAAGGATCACCTTAATTAAGCAATATTTGTGTTCAAAACATTTAAAAAAAGATTAAATAATATTACCAATACCTCTCTCCGTCGAGAAGCCCAACAAGTTTGTTTGATCTTCCATACTACAGCAGCCACCAATAATAAGGATAAAAAACAACTGAAAAATAAAACACAAATAAATTTTCCTCAAAATATTTTTGAAATATAAGCTGAAATAAAGAATAAGTGGAGGTTCAGAAAATATACAGAAAAAATCACTTTGTTCCAGTAAATATATTCCTTGCTCTACATTATAGTCTATCTTTAGCATTTTCCCTTTTGGAAAGAATATAAATTTATAATTCCATTGGTCTTATGAAGCAACAGAAATTTATTTGGAATTATTATTTTGAACAATAAAATATAGAAACCTTATAAATTCAAATGTCACATATGTTCATTCTTTTCTGTTCACTATATTCCATTGGTTATCAACCAAGGTCAATTTTTCCCAGTTACAACAGAAACAGTTTCAAAAATGATTAAAACCTACATAGCATAACAAAATACCTAAATTAAGGTCTATCTGACAATCTCTGGAGACATTTTTGATTGCCATGACTGGAAGGGGTGCCACTTGCATCTAGTGGTTAGAAATCAGGGATGCTGGTTACACGTCCTACAATCCACAAGCCTGCCCCTCATACAAATTAATTATAGTCAGTAGCACTGAGGTTGAGAAACCCTGGCATTTATTAGTGTTTAAAGTAAGAAATAATACAGTACAACGTTCATACATGTGGTCTTTATATATTAGGTATGATATACAATAAACTACAACAATGCACGATACTTTGCTGAACCCGACAATTTTCAGAATAAAATAACAGAAATTTATATGAATCTTATACTCAATCTCCAATATTGTATTAGTTTTGGCTATAGATTGAAGTGAGCCAGAAGACGGCAGACCTGGCCATTACTTATTCAAATTGTCTAACTGTAACCAGGCCCTCATCTCTGGTGGTTTGCAATCTTTTTATTTATTATTTGATTCTCTCCTGTGCAATGGCAAAGTTTGACACTGTCCACACTTGTTGAATCCTTAACATATTTTCCTCCTTTTCTCCCTTGAAGCAGAAGACCTTAGAATACCCTTTAACAATTCTAGTACCTGTCTATTGAGTTTAAACACATTCCTTATTCTTCACATTCATTACTGGATTTAGTTTTATAAGAACCCTTCCAGGTAGGATATATTATTCTTATTTTAGAAAAGAGAAAACCATGCTCATTGTGTTTTAGGTAAATTGTTTATAGACATACAGGGCGTAAAGCACGGTAGAGCTTAAATTCAAATCCACTTATATAGGCCTTAAGCTTTTTCCTTTCCATCTTTTGGGAGCTCTTTATTTGCCTATATTCTTACCACAACCATTCTATTCCCATGTTCATTTTCTAATCCTTTCTTCAGGATCAAAGAAAAAGGATGAAGCCAAAAAAAATTAGCAATCCAGCTTTTCCAAACACTGAAGTGTCTTATTTTTCCCAAACTTTCCCCCTGTATTTTCAACCTCATTCTCTCTACCCTATCTAATGTAAACTTTCAAAAGTGCAGGAAGAAGAGAAAAAGAATGAACTTGAAGACAAGACACTCCAAATAAAGTCATTCTGAGGAGCAGAAAGAAAAAGAATATATTAGAAGAAAAAATAGCCCCAAACACCCCAACACACACCAATATATAAATTATGGGAGTCTCAGAAAGAGAAGAAAAAGAGAAAGATGTAGAAGGAATATCCAAAGAAATAATGACAGAGAATATCCTATACTGAGCAACAGACATGAACATGTACATCCAAGAAGTCCAAACAGGATAAACATGTAGAAAAATAAAACCTTACATATACTGATCACAATATCGAATGCAGGAAGTGGACTTGGCCCAGTGGTTAGGGCGTCTGTCTACCACAGGGAGGTCTGTGGTTCAAACCCCAGGCCTCCTTGACCCATCTGGAGCTGGCCCATGTGTAGTGCTGATGCACACAAGGAGTGTTGTGCCATGCAGGGGTGTCCTCCGTGTAGGGGAGCCCCATGCGCAAGAAGTGCACCCTGTAAGGAAAGACACCCAGCGCGAAAGAAAGTGCAGCCTCCCTAAGAATGGTGCTGCCCACACAGAGAGCTGACGCAACAAGATGATGCAACAAAAAGAAACACAGATTCCTGTGCCGCTGACAACTACAGAAGCGGACAAAGAAGAAGATGCAGCAAACAGATACAGAGAACAGAAAACGGGGGCGGGGGAAGGGGAGAGAAATAAATAAATAAATACATAAATAAATATTAAAAAAAATATATCAAATGCAAAGAATAAATAGAGAGTACTGAAAGATGCAAAAGAAAAGCAATGTGTTATATTCAAAGGAGTCTCAATTAGAGTGAGTGTTTATTTTTATCAGAAACTCAGAAATCATGGAGGCAAGATAGCAGTGGGTAGAAATACTTAAAGTGCTGAATGGAAAAAACAAACAAACCTGTCAGTCAAGAATTTTATATCTGGTGAAAATCTCTTTCAATAATGAGGGAGAGATGAAGACAATCTCAGATAAACAAAAGCTAAGGGAGTTTATCACCACTAGCCCTGCCCTAAAAGCAATGCTAACAGGAGCTCTTCACATTGAAAGGAAAGGAAACTAGACAATGGTTCAAAGCAGCATAAAGAAAGACCTGTGATAAAGATAACCACTGGGGTAACAAGCACAAATGCCAGTACTATTGTAGTGTATTACTTGTAAATATCTCCACTTCTTACTTCCTACAGGTGCTAAAATGCAAATAAACAAAAGTAATGATAAATCTATATTTTTGGATATACATAGTACCAAGATATATGTGATATCAAGTACAAAAAATGTTTGGGGTCAGAGAGGTGGAGGAAAACTATTTTTGCGTGCTAGAGAAGTTAAGTTGGTATCAAATAAAATATGGTTGCTATATGTTTAGGATGTTAAATTTTAACCCCATAGTAACTGCAAAGAAAATAGATGAAAAAATATATCCAGATAAAAATGAGAAGGCTCTCGATATGGTACATCACAAAAAAATCAAATATATGTAAAAGTAGGTATGATGTTTAGACTACTGTGTCAACTTGGCGAGGTAAATGTGCCCAGGGGTTTGGTCAATCTAGCACTGGGCTAATTGTAGTACAAGGACACTTATGGACATCAGTGAGTTTACTGCATAGATGGCTGATTACATCTACAATCAACCAGAGACATTGTGATGTTTTATCCAATCAGTTGAATGCCTTAAAAGGGGAAGTGATTTCAGCATTCAGAGAAAATTTCCCACCTTATCTTCGAACAGCCAACATCTCCCAAAACTCATCAAGGACCTTCTCTGGGTTGCAGACTGCGTTTGGAATCTGGACTCGTGCATCTCCACAGCCATGTGAGAGAATTTTATAAAATTCTACTATTTATAGATATCTCCTGTTGATTCATTTTCCTAGAGAACCCTGACTAATACAGTACGCATTAACAAAAGTGAGGGATTAAAAAAAGATATGACTTACAAAGGCTAAATATCAATATGGCAAAACAAAGTCCTATATTATCAGTGGTGATTTTACTGCAAATGGATTAAACCCTAGGCAAAATTGGAGAATGGCAGAATGGATAAAACAGCATGACCCAACTATATGTTGTCTGCAAGAGACTCAATTTAAATTTAAAGATATAAGTAGGTTGAGGGTGAAAAGATAGATAAAAATAAACAATGCAAATAGGAATCAAAAGAGAGCTGGGGTGACTATATACCAACATCAGATAAAATAGACTTTAATTTAAAAATAGCTATGAGGACCAAAGATGGTCATTATATACTGAAAAAGAGGAAAATTCAACAGAAAGATGTAACCATTATTAATATATATGCACCAAACAACAGAGGCACAAACTATATGAAGCAAACACTAAAAGATTTGAAGGGAGAAATAGGTAGCTCTACACTATTAGTAGGAGATTTAATACACCACTCTCAATAATGGATAAAACATTTAGTCAGAAGATCACTAAAGATGTACAAGAATTGAATGATATTCTAAACCAACTAGACCTAACATACATAAATAGAACAATTCACCCAACAAAAACAGAATACATATTCTTCTCAGATGTACATGGACCATACTCCAGGATAGACCATACATTGGGTCACAAACTAAGTTTCAATAAATTTAAAAAATATTGAAACCATACAATTTATATTCTCTGACTACAACGGAATGAAGCTAGAAATCATGAACAGAGGGAGAAATGGAAAATTCACAAATATGTGGAAATTAAGCAACATTATCTTAAACAACTCATGGGTTAAAGAGTAAATCAGAAATGAAATTAGAAAATATCTTGAAGTGAATGAAAATGAAAATACCAAAACTTATGAGATTGAAGCAAAGGCAGTGTTGAGAGGGAAAATCATAGCTCTAAAATGCTTATATTAAAAAAGAAGAAAGACTTCAAATCAGAGACATAATCTCAAAACTGGAAAAACTAGAAAAAGAAGAGCACACTAAACCCAAAGCAAGCAGAAGAAAGGAAATAACAAAGATTAGATCAGAGATAAATGAAATTGGAAAAAGAATAAACTAAACCCAAAATCGGTTCTTTAAAAAGATCAGTACAATTGGCAAAACTTTAGCTAGACTGACAAAGAAAAAAGAAAGGATACAAATAACTAAAATCAGAAATGGAAAGGGATACCAACCATGCTGAAATAAAATGAAGGATACTATAAGCCACTGTATACCAATGAATTAGATAATTTAGATGAAATAAACAAATTATTTTAAAAAGACAAATAGAATATCTTAACAAACCATTTACTAGTAAAGTTTGGTAATCCAAAACTGCCAAGAAAAGCCAAGAACCAGATGGCTTCACAAAGGAATTCTACAAAACATCCCAAGAAGACAAATTCAATTCTGCTTAAACTCTTGCAAAAAATTAACAGGAGGGAGCATTCCCTAATCATTTGATGAGGCCAACATCATCCTCATACCATAGTCAAACACAGATACCTCAAGAAAGAAAACTACAGACCAATATATCTTATGAATATGGATGCAAAAATTCTCAACAAAATACTAGCAAGCCAAATCCAACAGCATACTAAAAGAATTAAACACCATAATCAAGTGAGATTTAGCCTTGATAAACTAGGTGGTTCAACACAAGAAAAATCAATTAATGTGATACACCACATTAACAGAATGAAAGGAATAAACCACATAATCATCTCAATTGATGAGGAAAAGGCATTTGATAAAACCCAGCAACCCTTTTTGATATAAACACTTAGAACACTTGGAATAGAAGGAAACTCAGCATGATATGGCATATAGATGAAAAGCCCACAGCTAACATTCTACTTAGTGGTGAAAGACCGAAAACTTTCCCTCTAAGATCCGGAACAAGATAAAGATGCCCACTGTCCACATTGTTACTCAACATTGATAATTAGGCAAGAAAAAGAAATAAAAGGCATCCAAGTTTTAATGGAAGAAATAAAAACTTTCTCTATTTGCAGATGATATGATCCTGTGTACTGCAAATCTTGAAAAATTACAACAAATTTCCTAGAGCTAATAAATGAATTCAGCAAAGTGGCAGGGTACAATATCAACACCTGAAAATCAGTAGCATTTCTGTACGCAATCAATGAAGAGTCAGAAAAAGAAATGAAGAGAAAAATGCATTCATAATATCAACTAAATTATCAAATATCTAGGAATATATCTAACCAACTATATAAAGACTTACACACAGAAGACTACAAAATATTGTTAAAAGAAATCAAAGAAGTCCTAGATAAATGAAAAGACATTCCATGTTCACGGACTGGAAGACTAAATAACATTAAGATGTCAGTTCTACCCAAAATGATCTACAGATTCAATGCAATGCCCTTCTTTGCAGAAATGGAAGAGCTGTATGGGGTAAGAGGCCATGAATTTCTCAAACCATCTTGAAAAAGAAGAATGAATGTGTTGGGCTCACACTATTCAATCTTAAAACTTATGATATCAAAACAGCTCGATACTGTCACAAGGACAGACATATTGACCAATGAAATTGAATTGAGAGCACAGAAATATACCTTCATTCATATTTATGGTCAACTGATTTTTTGACAAGGTAGCAAAGATCACTCAACTGGAAAAGAATTGTATCTTCAACAAATGGTACTTGGAAAGCTCGATATCCATTAAAAAAAAAAAAAAAGAGGAAACGGGACCCTTACCTCACACTATTTATAAAAATCAACTCAAAATTGATCAAAGACCTAAAAATAAGAAGAAAATGTAGGGAAGTACCTTCAGGACCTTGTGTTAGGTAATTCACAAGGAACAAAAGAAAAAATAGATAAATGGGACCACATCAAAATTAAAAACTTTTGTACCTCAAAGGAATTTATCATGAAAGTAAAATGACAACCTACACAATAAGAGCAAATATTTGGAAATCGCATATCCAATAAAGGGTTAATATCCAGAATATATAAAGAAATCCTTCAACCTAACAACAAAAAAAGGTCAAACAACCCAATTAAAAATGGGCAGAAAACCTGAAGAGACATCATTCCAAAAAGATATACAGATGACCAGAGAGCACATAAAAAAATGTTCAACATCATTTGCCATACCATTTCACACCCATTACCATGACTGCTATTAAAAATACAGAAAATAACAAGTGTTACAGAGGATGCAGATACAAAGGAATACTCATTCATTGTTGGTAGCAATTTAAAATGGTGCAGCCACTGTGCAAGATAGTTTTGCAGTTCCTCAGAATGCTAAATATACAACTACCATATGACCCAGAATCCTTCTACTAGATATATAGCCAAAAGAATGGAAAGCAGGGACTCAAACAGATATTTTCACACTGATATTCATAGTAGCATTATTCACAACTGCCAAAAGATAGAAGCAACCCAAGGGTTCACCAACTGATGGATGGATAAATAAAATGTGTTATATACATACAATGGAATATTATTCAGGCATAAGAAGGAAAGAAACCTTGATACCTACAACAACATGGATGAACCCTGAAGACATCAAATTGAGTGAAATAAACCAGATACTAAGACAAATACAGTATCACCTCACTAATGTGAAATAATTAGAATATGCAAACTCATACTCAGAATCTAGACGATAGGTTACCAGGGGACAGGGTAAGGAGAAGGAATGGGAAATGTATTAGTCAGCTAAAGAGGTTCTGATGCAAAATACCAGAAATCTGTTGGCTTTTTTTGCTGCGTCTTGTTTCTTTGTTCGCTTCTGTTGTCGTCAGCGGCACGGGAAGTGTGGGTGGCGCCATTCCTCGGCAGGCTGCTCCCTCCTTCGCGCTGGGCAGCTCTCCTTATGGGTGCACTCCTTGCGCGTGGGGCTTCCCTACGCGGGGGACACCCCTGTGTAGCACGGCACTCCTTGCACGCATCAGCACTGCACATGGGCCAGCTCCACACGGGTCAAGGAGGCCCGGGGCTTGAACCGGGGACCTCCCATGTGGTAGACGGACGCCCTAACCACTGGGCCAAAGTCCGTTTCCCCCTGTTGGCTTTTATAAAGGTATTTATTTGGGACTGAAGCTTACAGTTACCAGGTCATAAAGCGTAAATTACTACCTCACCAAAATCTGTTGCCGTGTGTTGGAGCAAGATGGCTGCCAGCGTCTGCAAGGGTTTAGACTTCCTGTTTCCGTTAAGGCTCCATGGTCCCAGCTTCTTCCAATATCAGCTGTAGGCTGGGATAAGTCTCATCTCTCTCCTGGGGCTTGTTTCTCTTCAGGCTCACCTGCTTTGCTCTCTCCACAAGGCCAGCTGTAAACTATCAAGCAAATGGCTCATCTCTCTTCCTGGGGCCTCTGCCATGTCTAATGGAGCCTTCTCTCTTTTCTCACTTATCTGGGTCTCTGTGTATTTACTTCCAAGGGCTCCAGCATTAAAACTCCAGTTCACTCCTCTGCTGTGTAGTTTTCTCTGTAAGTTCCCACCCAGCAAAGGGCAGGGACTTCACACCCCACTGATGTGGCTGAATCAAAGTCCTAATCACAATTCAGTCAAGTAAAAGTGAAACATTTTATTCTACCACAATCTAATATGCGCAGAGGAACAGAACAGTTCACAAACATAACCCAATATCTATTTTTGGAATTCATAAGAAAATATCAAACTGCTATAGGAGGTTAAGGCTTAAAATACATAGAGTTCTTATTTGGAATGACAGAAATATTTTGGTAATGGATGGTGGTGTTGGTAGCACAACATTGTTTACACAATTAACAGAACTGAAATACATACCTGAATATAATTAAAAGAGGAAATTTTAGATTATATATGGTAGAAGTATAACAATTTTTTTAAAAAAATCAATGGAGTGACATTATATAGTAAATCCTAAGTTAAACCTAATTAATAGTACAATAATAAAAATATGCTACAATCAATTATAAGAAATGTTCCACACCAATGCAAGGTATTGATGGTGGGGTAGTATATTCAAATCCTGTATTTTATGCATGATTGTTCTGTAAATCCACAACTTCTCTAATTAAAAAAAAAACTGTAAATATTTTACATGCATTATATCTTTAATTACCACATTTACACATGTCAGTCATGTATACTTTTATATACTTATTTAACAGATGAGAAAAATGAGTAATGGGGCGTTTAAGTAAAATGCCTAAGTTACAAAAGTGATTATATGCAAGTTCTTCCCTTTCCCCTGACTTCTTTGTTTCTCCATTACTTGCTCAGTTAAAATATAAAAAGCACATTCAACTATATCATCCCTTATATTTAGACACTAAATTTTGTTAACTATTTTTTGAATGCCTGTAGTAGTAGATGATACTTCTTGTACAAAAATCATTTATCCTTAACAACTAATACAATATAAATCCAAAACTTTATTTTAAATTAAAAATTAAATCCAAAAGATAAGCTTCTTTTTTTAAAAAAAAAAGTCTACAGGGATGTGGACTTTGCCCAGTGTGTAAATATTTTAAATGCATTGTATCTTTAATTACCACATTTACACATGTCAGTCATGTATACTTTTATATACTTATTTAACAGATGAGAAAAATGAGTAATGGGGAGTTTAAGTAAAATGCCTAAGTTACAAAAGTGATTATATGCAAGTTCTCCCCTTTCCCCATCTACCACATGGGAGGTCCGTGGTTCAAACCCCGGGCCTCCTTGACCCGTGTGGAGCTGGCCCATGCTCAGTGCTGATGCGCGCAAGGGGTGCCCTGCCACACAGGGGTGTCCCCCGCATAGGGGAGCCCCACGCACAAGGAGTGCACCCTGTAAAGAGAGCCACCTAGCGCAAAAGAAAGTGCAGCCTGCCTAAGAATGGCGCCACCCACAGGAAGAGTTGACACAACAATATGACATAACAAAAAGAAGCACAGATTCCCGTGCTGCTGACAACAACAGAAGTGGACAAAGAAGACGCAGCAAGTAAACACAGAGAACAGACAACCGGGGTGGGGGGTTGGGGGAAAAGGGGAGAGAAATAAATAAATAAATCTTTTAAAAAAATAGGTCTACACAAGATGAAAACCAAGTTCATTAAGAACACTGCTTCATTAAAAAGAAAAAAATACACACAATTTAGCATAGCTGAAAACTTACATAAGGAAAAAAACACACGATTTAGCATAGCTGAAAACTTACATTCACCCTTTGTTGGTTACTAGAAAATCCCAGTTTTTACTGGCAATCCTGGAAACCTGAAAGATGGCAGAATTTCCATCAGTTTGAACTCCTTGAAGTACCATATGCAACTGTGCCCTGTACACCATGCTGGCCCTTTCACCTACTCCTTATGTTCACTGCATTTTACATGAATGAGAAACAATCTTTTATTATATTAGGCCACTGAGATTTCATGTTTATCTGCTCCAATTAGCTTTTCCATAATATATTTCTTTTTGTGTGTGTGTGATTTTTTTTGTCTTTATTTATTTTTTTAATGTTACATTAAAAAAATATGAGGTCCCCAAATACCCCCAACCCCCATCACCCCACTCCTCCCCCCATAACAACAACCCCCTCCATCATCATGAGACATTCATTGTATTTAGTGAATACATCTCTGAGCACCACAGCACCTCATGGTCAATGGTCCACATCATAGCCCGCACTCTCCCACGTTCCACCCAGTGGGCCATGGGAGGACTTACAATGTCTGGTAACTGTCCCTGCAGCACCACCCAGGACAACTCCAAGTCCCGAAAATACCCCCACATCACATCACTTCCTCCCACTCCCTACCCCCAGGAGCCACCATGGCCACTTTATCCACACCAATGCCACATTTTCTTCCATTACTAATCTCAATAGTTCATGAATATCAGTAAGTCCACTCTATTCCATACTCTATTTCCCCATCCTGTGGACCATAGAATGGTTGTGTCCACTCCACATCTATATCAAGAGGGGTTTAGATTCCATATGGATGCTGGATACAATTCTCCTGCTTCCAGTTGTAGGCACTCTTGGTTCCCTGGTATGGTGGTTGACCTTCTTCAACTCCATGTTAGCTGAGTGGGTAAGTCCAATAAACCAGAGTGTAGGAGTTGCAAATCTGTTGAGGCTCAGGGCCTGGATACCATATGATCAGTCCAGAGATTCAGGTCCCCTGGGTATACATTAAACCCCAGCACCAACTAAAGTTCCGGTAAAAGTAACAGGAGAGACTTGTGGACAAAGATCACATCTGAGTACAGCTCCATCACACAGAAACACAAACTCCAAAGTAGGGCCAACTGATAAGGCACTGAACTCCATCTGCCATGACCTTAGAATCTGTGGGTCTCTGTAGCCCTCAGAAGAACCAATAGCCGGGGTTGTATCTATTTTATCTGTCTCTGGGACTCTGCTCAGGTGTGCATAAGGGCCACCCCTCTGATAACCTCCCAGCTCTTTTTGGAGACTCACAGCCCTATAAACTCTTTTGTCCTTTCCATTTCCCCCTTTTATTCAGTTCAAAAAACATTTTTAACTCCTGGTATTATATGTAGATTGAGATATTCTGCTGGTCATTTTCTAGTTACATCATCAGCTGGTACTTGGTATTAATCTCTCAGTGCCAGGGAGGCAAATCCCAGGGAGTCATGCCCCATGCCGGGAGGAAGGCAACACATTTACATGCCGAGTTTGGCTTCGAGACTGGCCACATTTGAGCAACATGGAGGCTCTCAGGAGGTAACTCTTAGGCACCCTGCGGTTCTAGGCCTTGTTCTTATTTCAGGTTCACAAGCATAGTCATTAGTATCAAGGGCTCATTGTTGGAGGGAGTATGTGAATGCTCATTTTGCCATAGTGGGTTATATCATTGGATAGAGACCCATATAATGAGTGAAGGTATACACACATCCTGGGGAGGACTGATGTTCTCAAATAGAGGGAATTGTATCTCTCGAGAGAAATGGTGGCTCCCAGCTCATTAGGGCAGTTAAGCATGTCAAGCCCTCAACACTGTTGCAACTTATCTCTGAACATGGCCCTTCAAGCAATGAAGATTGACTGTCACTGTGGGCCCTAAGGGGAGGGGGAAAGAGGTATTGAATAGATGGAACCAATGTAACTGTGTGGGCAATAGAAGTGTTCCACAAGATTACTCAAGGATGGATATAAGACATGTTAATTACACCAAAAATGTATAGGGGCTGATAGGCTAAAATGTAAATCATAATGTAAAACATAAGATAACTAAAAATCTAGAAAATTGTATAGTCTAAAATATAAACCACAATGTAAACCCAAACGTTGCCTTGTTTGAAAGCTATTGTCTCAATATCTGTACATCAGTTTCAGTAAATAGAGTATGAATATGTAAAAAGATTATTGCTGTGTAAGGGAAAAGGGTTTTATGTTGGATATGTGGGAGTACTGTATATTGTATATATGAATTACTGTGATCTAAAACTTTTGTGAAGATAAGCTTAATAAATAGGAAAAAAAAGAAAAAGTAGGATGTAGACACTGAGGAAAAGACGGAAGTAGTTGCCTTGCCAATTTGCATACAGGGCAACACTTATTGCAGTGATGGAGGGCAAAATATCAAAAACAAAGCTTTTGCATTTTTAAATTTTTTGATACCCCAATTTATTTTTACTTTAATTTTTCTAAATTAATATGTATTCTATATTTAACCTTTAAACTCATCACTATATTCCATTTTACTATTAATGGAACCTGGCAATATATTGGGCTTCACTTTGGAAGATGTTTTGGATCACAGAGAGGTTCAACAATGGCAGGGGAGGAATACGGTGTGGAATGTTATTGACCATAATATATTTCTTAAGCCAAAGGTCTTAAGGGGCGAGGTTAAACATTAGTATCCTTTAATCTTGGATTATGGCAATTCTTTCAAATAGAAAAATGATTCTTCATTCTTTTAGGTCTTTTTAAATTATAATTATGCAATAGCTTTTATTGCTCCTTAGTGTAGATTTTTTGCAGGATAATTTAGCATTTCTTTTTTGAAAAAATTATGCTGTACGACAATAGTGTGAGAAAGTCTGAAGTGTTCTCAGTATAATCCTTTCAATGGAAATTGAAAACAAAACAAAACAAAGAAACCAAAAAAGCAAGTACATGAGCTACAGGAATTAAAAAGGAAGCATAGGAACTTAGGGAGATTAAAATAATTCTTTTTTTACCATTATAAAATGGTCATTATTTAAAGGATTCTTAATATAAAAATGCATGGAACTCATTAGGTATACTCATTTATGGAAAATTAAAAAGAATTCAATAGAATTAACACAGTGTTAAAAGGCTGTATTCTAAATCAAGTTTCTAGAGACTAAGAGATATCCTCTGGTGTTAATCTAGTTGGCCAAATCCAAAAGGAGATAATATTGTCACTATTTTATAACAATTTAAAGTTAACTGTTAATCTAGTTGGCCAAATGCAAAAGGAGATAATATTGTCACTATTTTATAACAATTTAAAGTTAACTGTCCATGTAATAAGGACAAAGTTATAATTACAAAATTATCTTTTATATTAAAAGTAATAAATGCTTTTTTTTAAACTTTTCTAAAAAACTAATGCACAGCACACAGAGAACAGTTCAATTCATTACCATGAAGATAATATACCCATGTAACCACCACCTGAGTAAATAGAACTTTACCCATTTTATCCTCCCCAAAAGTAACTACCATACTTATTTTAATACCATATATTAGTTCTGCTATTTCAGAACATGATATAAATGGAATCCTACAGTATTTATTGTTTTTTGTGAGGGTCATCCATTTGTTCATTTAGCATTAGTTTGTTGGTATTATTCCTTTATACAGCTACACTATAATTTACTTCTGCGTTCTACTATTTTTGGGCATTTGGGTTGTTCCCAGTTTGGGGCTCTTTAAAACATGCAACTATGAATGCATTCTACCTAGCTTTTGATGCAGATGGATAGTCAGGTAATAGAGTGTGCATAAATTCAACTTTAGAATATAATGTGAAACTGTTTGCAAAATTGTTGTACAAATTTCTAGTTTCACCAGAAGTGCTGAGAGTTCCATACTCCAACACTTAGTATTATCTCTGTTTTTCTTTTTAGCAACATTGGTGGGTATATAGCAGTATTGCATCTTGGTATTTATTTGCATTCCCTGAAAGATAATTAAATTAAGCACATTTTCATATTTGTTGGCCACTTAGGTATCCTATTTCAAGACACATGTTCAAGTCTCTTCCTCATTTTAGGTTTAAGGGATTCAGTCTTCAGACTATTTTTTATTGATTTGTATGAGCTCTTTATATATTCTGAATAGTAGGCCTTTGTTGTTTATATAGGTTGCAAATATATCATTGTGTGGTTTGAATTTTCTTTCTGTTAATAGCTTCTTCAGAAGAACAAAAATTCTTACTTTTATCATAGTTTAATTTTATTGTATTACTTTACCCTGTTTAAGAATTCTTTCCTTATACTAAGGTAATGAAGATAAATTCTTATATTATTTTCTAGATGTTTCATTGTTTTCCCTTTCATAATGGAATTTATTTATCTTTACACTTAGTGTAAGGTAGGAGTCAAATGTCACTTTCCTCATACAGCAGTTAAAAGACCCAGCTCCTGATAAAGTTTTTCCAAAAGCAATAAACATTTACAGAATAGTTCTTGACTTGGTAACAAAACTTAAGAATTGCCACTTCCATAAAACCCTCTCTATTACTCCTTTTACCCCAGGGTTCTCTTGTGCTTCATCAACATTACACATGATTTGAGGGTTTGTTTATCTCCTACAGAGAATCTTAATGTTTTGTTTTAGTCATCTATGGGCTATGGTTACAATGTTTCCAGGGCTATTTGAGTCAGTCCTGCAGGTGGACCAGACACTATTGAGTTTGGGGCCTGGGCATAGTTCTACACATTAGCTCAGTTCTCAAATTCTTTGGTACGCTGGTTAGGATCATATTTACACATGTACATGTCAGGGTTCCTATCAGGAGTACATAAATGACTTTATGAGATGGCTTTTCTTATATATTATCTCTTAAGAACTTCCAGATTCTCTGGGCTCCACTTTTCCATCCTCTGGTCAGAAACCACCCACTTATGCAATTATGCCATGTCCTGCACTGGAAGGACAGAGAAGAGGGAAAAGCAGTGGGGTTTGTCTCTGCACTCTTGTAACCACAGATCTCCCTATATACAGAAATATTTCCCTCCATTGGAGTTTGACTTTTGTAGCTTCCATTCCTAGACATTTTTTAGACTACCAATATTCCTGCCTAGGGCTGGTAGTGGTGGTGGTGGTGTGTAAATGTAGGCAAGAGAGATTAAAAAGAGAGGGACCAGGGGAGGGGCAAGATGGAGGCTGAATAAGGAGCTCCAAGAGTCAGGTCATCATACAGGGCTATCTAAAGCATCTGTTTGGGGGGCCCAGGAGACCAGAAGAGCATCCTGCAACATTCTTGAAAGAATGGAAGGAGGAGACTGCCCATCTGCAAAGAAGATGCATGAGTAGAGCATTCCAAGCCATGGAGAACAGGGCTCATCCTCATCAGTGTTGGAGGCCACCTTGGGAGCCATTCCATGGTTTTGTCGGGAGTCAGACTCCATTTTCCAAAAACAGGGGAGGAAAAGACAGTTAGGCAAAGCTACTGATTTGTAAATTCGGCAGGCTACAGTACAATCCTAAGAAGAGCTGAAGTTTGAAACTATCTAAGTTGGAAAGAGGCCGGTAGCTGCCATTTAACTCAGCCCCCAGGATAAAGGGAAGAGGGGCTGATTGAAAATCACAGAGATCATAGGGATCAGCTTCTTTTCATCCAGATCAGACTGGAGCCCTATCCTAGGCTTCACCCCACCTGAGGCAGGGACGAAGCTGGCGGGACCTGCACTATTCTCTCCAGGTAACTACAGGAGCTTTCTATCCTCACAGACAATAGTTGGGTACCTGGGGCTCTATCCCTGCACCCCCATAGGATAGGGGGCTAGTGTTTCTTCAGCCTATCTGGGCAACTGCAGGTACTTTTGGCCTGCATGAACTCTACTGTTGGGCACCTGTGGCTCCATCCCCAAACTTGATAAGACAAGAGGGGAGTGGTGTTTCCCTAGCCTTTCTGGGTAACTGTAGGTACTTTAAGCCCTCACAAACTGAATAGCCCAGGAACAGATGGTTTCACAGGTGAGTTCTACCAAACATTTAAAGATTTAATACCAATCTTACTCAAGCTCTTCCAAAAAACTGAACAAAAAGGACTACCCCCCAACTCATTCTATAAGGCAAATATCACCCTAATACCAAAGCCAGGTAAAGATATTACAAAAAAAGAAAAGTAGAAATCCATTTCTTAATGAATATGGAGGAAAAAGTCCTCAACAAGATACTTGCTAATCGAATCCAACAACATATTAAAAGAATTATTCATCATGGTCAAGTGGGTTTTATACTAGGCATGCAAGGGTGGGTCAACACGAGAAAACAATCAGAGTAACAAACCACATTGATAAATCAAAGTAGAACAATCACCATAACATGTTCCTATCAATTGATGCAGAAAAGGCACCTGACAAAATACAGCATCCTTCCTTGATAAAAATGCTACAAAATATAGGAATTGAAGAAACCTTTCTCAACATGATAAAGGATCTATATGAAAACCTAAGCTAACATTGCATACAATGGTAAAAGAAAGAAATCTTTCCCGTTGAGATCAGAGACATGACAAGAATGCCCACTGTCACCACTCTTGTTAAATAGAGGTTCTAACTAGAGCAATCAGGCAAGAAAAATAAATAAAAGCCATCCAAATTGGAAAGGAAGAAGTAAAATTTTCTCTATTCGCAGATGATCTGATCCTATCAAATCTTGAAAAATCTACAACAAAGCCGCTAGAGCTAATAAATGATTTCAGTCGTGTTAGGATGCAAGATAAATATGCAGTCAGTGGTTTTTTTGTACACTAGTGATGCACAATCTGAGGAGGAAGTTGGAGAAAAATCCCATTTACAATAGCAACTGAAAGAATCAAATATTTAGGAATAAACTTAACCAATGATGTAAAGCATTTGCATTCAGAAAACTACAATGCATTGCTAAAAGAAATTTTATAAAGACCTAAATAATTGGAAGACCAAGTATCATTAAGATGTCAATTCTATCCAAACTGATATACAGATTTGATGCCACCTTGATAAAAATTCAACCTGTTTTTTTTGTTTTTTGGGTTTTTTTTAGTTACCAGGGTCTGAATCCAGGACCTTGTATTTGGGAAGCCAATGCTCAACCACTGAACCAATCGGATTCCCCAAGATGCTTTTTTTTGTTTGTTATGCTTGTTGTTCATTTTTGTTTTTCAGGAGGCACTGGGAACCAAACCTGGGACCTCCCCTGTGGGAGGTGTGAGCTCAACTGTTTAAGCCATATCCACTCCCTACAAGTATTTTGTAAAGAAATGGAAAACACAGTATCAAATTTATTTTGAAGGGTAAGGGGCCCCAAATAGCCATCTGAAAAAGGAAAAGCAAAGCTGGAGTTTCACTTCCAGACTTTTAATCATATTACTTAGCTATTGTGGTAAAAACAGCATGGCACTGAAATAACGAAAGACACATAGACCAATGGAACCAATCTGATGGTTCAGAAACTGACCCTCACATCTATGGTCAAGTGATTTTTTGATAAGACTGTCATATTCACCCAGCTAGGTAAGAACAGTCTATTCAACAAATTGTGCTGGGAGAACTGGGTGTCCATAACCAAAAGTAAGAAAGAGGACCCCTGTCTCACACCTAATACAAAAATTAACTCAAAATGGATTAAAGACCTAAATATAAAAGCTAGAACCATAAATCTCCTAGAAGAAAAAATGTAGGAAGACATCTTCAATACCTGGTGGTAGGTGGTGCATTCTTAAACCTTACACTGAAAGCATGAGCAATGAAAGAAAACATTAATGGGACCTCCTCAACTTAAAACACTTTTGTCATTCAGAGAACTTCCTCAAGAAGTGAAAAGGTAGCCCACTCTGCATTTGGGAGAAAATATTTGGAAACCACATAATGGATAAGGGTTTGATTTCCATTCTATATAAAGAGATTATACAACTCAACAATAGAAGATCAAGTAATCAATTAAAAACTGGGCAAAATCTTAAACAGACATTTCTCCAAAGAAGAAATACCAATGGTCACAAAAGCACATGAAAAAATGTTCAATGTCACTTGCTATCAGGGAAATGCAAATCAAAACAACAGTGAGATATCATCTCACACCATAGAATGACCATTATTAAAAAAACAATAACAGAAAAAACATAAATGCTGGAGAGAATGTGGAGAAATAGGAACACTCCTTCACTGCTGGTTGGATTTTAAAATGGTGCAGCCTCTGTGACAGACAATTTTGTGGTTCCTCAGGAAGCTAAATACAGAACTGCATATGATCCAGCAATTCCTCTATTAGGAATATATCCAGAAAAATTGAAAACTGTGACACAAACATATCTGCACACCGATGTTCATAGCAGCATTGTTTACAATTGCCAGAAATGGAAACAACCCAAGTGTCAATCAACCTATGAATGGATAAGCAAAATGTGGTATGTCTATATAATAGACTACTATGCTGCCCCTAAGAAGAAATGAAATTGGGGCATCTATGACAACATGGATGAATCTTGAAGACATTATGCTAAGTGAAATAAACCAGACACAAAAGGACAAATATTACATGGTTTCACTAACATGAAATAAATATGCAGAATAAATTCATGGAGTTAAAACCTAGAGTATAGGTTATTAGGGAAAAAGAGGAGGCTGTGAAGGAATACTGATGCTTAATATATGTAGAAGTTTTAATTATCTTGATTGTAAATTGTGGAAATGGATACAGTTGATGGTAATACTTTATAGTGAATAGCAGGCGGCGGATTTAGCCCAGTGGTTAGGGCGTCCGTCTACCACATGGGAGGTCCGCAGTTCAAACCCTAGGCCTCCTTGACCCATGTGGAGTTGGCCCATGCACAGTGCTGATGAGCACGAGGAGTGCACTGCCACACAGGGTGTCCCCTGCGTAGGGGAGCCCCAGGCACAAGGAGTGCACCCCGTAAGGAGAGCCGTCCAGCGTGAAAGAAAGTGCAGCCTGCCTAAGAATGGCGCCACCCACAGGGAGAGCTGACGCAACAAGATGACACAACAAAAGAGAAACACAGATTCCCGTGCCGCTGACAACAACAGAAGTGGACAAAGAAGAACACGCAGCAAACAGACACAGAGAACAGACAACTCAGGTGGGGGGGGTGGGGGGAAGGGGAGAGAAATAAATAAATAAATCTAAACAAATAACCTTAAAAAATAGTGAATAGCAGCTGATTTATAAATGGGATTGTGGTTAAAAACTAGTCTAGGGATGTAAATGTCAATGAAAGAAAGCTAGAGAATGATCTGTGGACGGAGTAACACAGTGAACACAGAAGTGGATGAGAATTGTGGTTGATGCTATAGATACAAGAGTGTCCTTCTGTGACATAGAGTGGATGTATGTCACTATTGCAGGGTGAAAGGAATATGGAGAAGCATGGAGAAAATATAATTAATGTAACCTATGGACTGTAGTAACAGCAATAATATAATCTTTTCTTGCATCAATGCCAAAGATGTACTCTGTTAATAAAAGGGGGTTATGGAAAAAAATATATCAAATGTACACTATGTACCATAGTAAGTGGCAATAGTCTGACAATATTATCTCATAATCTGTAACAAATATTCCACCATGGTGTGGTGTGTTGGTGATATATTGTTGTATGGAAATTCTACACGTGCAATATTGTTTTGTAAATTCACAATTTCTGTAATAAAAATCCCGGGGATGAGCCTCCCTGACACCGAGGGATTATTAAGCACCAACTAGCAATGTACCTGGAAAAAGACCTTGGCCAAAAAGGGGGAAATGGTAAATACAAATGAGTTTTTTTGGCTAAGAGATTTCAAAGTGAGCGGGGAGGTCATTCCAGAGGTTATGCTTACACACGCCTCAGCAGGATCTAATTGACTGCCACAGTAAACAGTTCCTCAGTTAGCGGGGCTCCTGAGGGCTCTAGAGACATCCAGACGCTATAAGCAGGGCAGACAGTTAAGGAATTCAGCACCCTGTCAGTGGGCCTTACTTTGGAATATGTGTTCCCCAGTGTAAGAGAGATTCATTTTTAGTTTCCCTATATATGGCTCTCCTGCCTCTTTTATTTGAACCTGTAATTAACATTATACTTGTTAAATATATTTGCCAGAGACTTAAATCTTTTGTCCATTCATGTGCCAGTTGAGCCCTAAATCTCAGTAGAGTTGCAACACCTATTCTCCAGTTCAATGATTTCACCCAAGAAAACAAACAAGGAGATGATGATGGACAAATCACATACCAAGGAACAGAGTGTCTGCAACTGCAAGCAAGATAGTTCCATTCACTGCCCCATGGGATCTAAGCCCCTCTCCAATGGAAACAGAGTGGGCATTACCATCCCCAAATCTTCAAGATTGGGGAATGAACAATGGATGGAAGTAGACTCATTATTACTCAATTATAAGCTTATTATTATTCTAGCAAGGGAGGAACTTTTGTCAAATATATAAAGGCAAGGCGGATGTGCTGGGGAGGAGGGAGAGTAAAAATAGGTATAGTAAGGGGGCATTTTGGGGACACTGGAATTGTCCTGTATGGCATTGCAGCGACAGATACAGTCCACTATATATTTTGTCATAACCTACAAAATTGTGCTTGACAGAGTGTAAATTATAATGTAAACCATACTTCACGTTGGTGGCAATGCTTCAATAAGTGTTTATCAATTGTAATAAAAGTACCACGCGAATGAAGGATGTTGGTAATGTGGGAAGGTGGGGGAGGGGTGCGAGGTCATATGGGAATCCCCTGTAATTTTTTTAAATTTATTGAACTATATCACTCATACATAAACATACATAAACAATATATAATATATAATATAATAATTGTGAACTTACAAAACAAATATATATAACATCAAACAAACATATATAGCATCTCACCCTAACACCAATAACTTGCATTGTTTTTAAATCTTTTTAACTAATAATTAAAGAGCATTGTCAAAATATTACTACTAAAGTATTTTTCTCCTAGCCAATCCTATTATTATCTTTATATCATTTATATTTGAACATACATAAACAATTAAGTATTATAGTAAAAGTTGTGAACTTATAAAGCAAACATGCATAACATCATACAGGGGTCCCATGCATCAACCCTTCACCAACACCTTGCATTGTCATGAGAAGTTTGTTACAAATTATGAAAGAATATTGTCAAAATCTTACTACTAATCATAGTCCTTATCTTATATGTGGTGTGTTATTCCCCCAACCCACCCTATTATTTTTTAAATATATTTTTTATGACAGAAATTGTAAGCTTATAAAAAAATCATATGCATGTGCAGAATTCCCAAACAACACCTGGGTGCTACAGATAAAATAATCATCTGATTGTTACCATGTCCATAGTGTACATTTGGCTTACAATTTCCATACTGCCTCAGTATCAACACAGTACATCTTTTCATAGATGCAAGAATATTATTACTACTAACCACAGTCCATAGGTTACTCCAGCTGTATTTTTCCCATGCTTCTCCACATTCCCAACACCCTGCAGTAGTGATATACATTTGTTCTAGCTACCAAAGGACATTCTTGCATCTGTACCATCAACAATTCTCATCCACCTCTTGGTTTACTGTGCTATCCACTTCCTAGATTATTCTCTAGCATTCTGTCAGTTGGCATTTACATAACTAGACTACCTTTTTCAGTCATATCCCCACTTATAAACTAACTGTTACTCACTGTGTTTTACCATCCACTCAATACATTTCCATACCTTTACAGTACAACTTATTTAGCTATGTAGTATAACTTCTACATACATTAAACATCAGTAGTCCACTCAGTCGTTCTCTTATCTCCTTTAAGAATCCACCATCTATCATCAGGTCTTGAAGATATTTTCCTAAATTTCTTCTAGAAGTTTTATGGTTCTCGCTTTTATTTTTAGTTTTTTTTTTTTTTTTTTTTTTGAGTTAATTTTTGGATAAGGTGCAAGATAGGGGTCCTCTTTTCTTCTTTCAGCTATGGATGTCCAATTCTTTCAGCACCTTTTGTTGAGTGGATTGTTCTGCCCAAGCTGTGAGACTTTGACGGGCTAGTCAAAAATCACTTGACCATATCTGTGAGGGTCTGTTTCTGAACCATAAAGTTGGTTCCATTGGTCTATTGTGTCTGTCTTTAGGCTAGTACCACGCTATTTTTACCACTATAGGTAGGTTTTATAATTTAAAGTCTGGAGATGAGGGTTCCCTTTTCCTTTTTATGATGTTTCTGGCTATTCAGGACTCCTTACACTTCCAAATAAATTTAATGATCGTGTTTTCAATTTTTTCTTTAATGACTGCATTAAATCTGTATATTAATTTGAGTAGAATTGACATATTGATGCTATTTAGTCTTCCAATCCATGAGCATGGAATGTTCTTCCAGTTACTTAGGGCTTTTTAAATTTGTTTTAAATTGAGTTGCAGTTTTCTGAGTACAAGTGCTTTACATCATTGGTTAAGTTTATTCCTATTTGAGTTTTAGCTCTCATATTTTATTTTCAGTACTCTTTTGACACTTTGTTACTTTTATTGATATAATCTTCATTTCTAGACTCTCTTCCAGGCCCCTCTCTCCTGTCTTTTCTTTTCAGGCTCTAGCACACCCTTTAGTATTTCCTGAAATTCTGATCTCTTGCTTAGAAATTCTCTCAGTTCCTGTTTATCTGTGAATATTCTAATTTCACCCTCAGTTTTGGAAGACAGTCTTGCGGGATATAATATTCTTGGCTGGAAGCTTTTCTCCTGTAGCATCTTAAATATATCAGATCACTATCTTCTTGCCCCCACGGTTTCTGGTGAGAAATCAGCATTTACTCTTATTGGATATCCCTTCTATGTTATGCATTGCTTTTCTCTTGCTGCTCTCAGAATTCTCTCTTTGTCTTTGGCCTTTGACATTCTGATGAGTATGTGTCTTGGAGTTGGTTTTTTGGATGGGAGTATGTTGTGCTTCTTGGACATGGGTATCTATGTCCTTCAATAGGGTTGGGAAATTTTCTACCATTATTTCTTCAAATATTCCTTCTGCCCCTTTTCCTTTCTCTTCTCCTTCTGAGACACCCATGACATGTATGTTTGCATGCCATTTGCTGTCATTTAGTTCCATGAGACCTTGTTCAACTTTTTCCATTCTTCATCTCTTCTTTTGTATGTTCACTTTCAGAGGCCATTTCTTCAAGCTCAACCAATCCTTTCTTCTGCCTCCTCAAATCTGCTATTATATGATTCCAATGTTTTTAAAATTTCATTTATTGCACCTTTCATTCCCATAAGATCTGCTATTTTTCTATGTATGCTTTCAAATTCTTCTTTGTGCTCATCCAATGTCTTCTTAATATCCTTAATCTCTTTAAGCATCTCATTGAATTTATTAAGGAGATTTGTTTGAACATCTACAATTAGTTGTCTCAATTCCTTTATGTCATCTGGAGGCTTATCTTGTTCCTTAAATGGGTCATATCTTCCTGTTTCTTGGTGTGGATTGTAATTTTTTGTTGATGTCTTCACATCTGGCTTATTCAGGGTGCAGTTTTTCTCTTTAGTTTAGGGCCTCCTATCATTTCTCCCTTGCTGGTTGTGCAGTAGGAGCCAAGCATGTAGTTGGTGCTGTAAGCTATGGAGGCTCAAGCTGTCCTCATTGTGCCTGGGACCAATGAAGCTTCTTCCAACTTTCTCTTTGGCAGGGGTAGGGACAGAGTCACAGGTAGGTGGAATAATCCAAGTGCAGGCCTAGACTGTAGTGGCCCAGAAAGACTGATGAAGCTTCACATCCCTTTCTCCTCTTCCTGGGGTGGGGATGGAGCTGCACGTGTGGGCAGCAATCTATGCAGTGTGGGTCCAAGATGACTGCAGTTGCCCTCTGCAGTAGACTTCTGATTTTCATTCTGTGCCAGCCAAAGTTACCTGCAGTTACCTGTCTAGGCTGGTGCAGGGCTCCTCAGCCTCCTCCCCGCCAGAATTGGGGCTAAAGCTGCAGGTTGGTCTGCATGAAAGAAATTGGTTCCTGCTGACACTAAGAGTTTCAGCCTGGCTTCCCCTCAGCCTGGGTGTGGAGTCAGAATGGCAGGTACTGGCCTCCTTCTGACTTGGGCTGGTTCGCACCCTAGCTGTTCCCAGGTAATATCTTCGCCAGCCAAGTTTCCCAATCAGTAGTTGAAATCAGCAGCCAGCCGTCTCCTCCTCCCCCGTTTCTGGGAAGTAGAGCCTCCAGTCACAGAATAGTCCTTGGGGCAGCTCGCACCGCCAGAGTAGGATAGTCACTAGCCTCCACGACTTGGCCGGTAATTTTCCGGAGAGGCTGGTGCAGGTCTCCGCAGCTTCTTCCCTACTGGAGGTGGCCCTGGGGCCTAGGCTAGAGCTGTAATCTGATCTGGATGGAAAGAAGCCAGTCCCCACCAGCACTGGGATCCTCAGTCTGCCCTGCTTCCCCTCATGCCAGGCACCAAGTAAAGATGGCTGCTCCCAGCCTCTTTCTACTTGGACAGGCTCAAACTTTAGCTGTCCTCAGAATTATACTGTAGCCCACTGAATTTACTCATCAGTAGCTAAAATCGGTGCCCAACCGTCTCTTCCTCCCCCATTTTGGGGAAATGGAACTTTCAATTCCACGACGGAATAGTTCCCAAGGCAGCTTGTGCCTCCAGTGGAGGATGGGCACCAGCCTCCCACGGCATGGAGTGCTCTACTTACGAATCTTCTCTGCAGACAGGCAATCTCCTTCCACTCCTTCAAGAACATTGCAGGATGTTCTTCTGGTCTCCTGGAACCCCCAAACAGGTGCTTCAGCTAGCTCGAGAGAGCTCTGGGTGTTTGCTAATTACCCTGTAGCAGGAGCTGACTCTAGGAGCTCCTTACTCTGCCGCCATCTTGCTGGTTCTCCCCTATAATTTTTATTTAATATTTATATATAATCTAAACTTCTTTAAAATTTTTTCTAAAAAATGTTTAAACATATATAAATATTTTTTTTTAAATAAAAAAATAGGATGGGTGGGTTGGAGGAAAACATGCTGAATATAGGATATGGACAGTTAGTAGCAATAGTTTGGCAATATTCTTTCATAATTCGTAACAAATATTTCACAAAAATGCAAGTGTTAGTGGTGCAGTGATGTATGGGACTCCTATATGATGTTATACATTTGTTTTGTTGTTGTTTTTCTTTAAAGATTTTTATTTATTTCCGCCCCCCCCCCCGTTGTCTGCTCTCTGTCCATTTGCTGCATGTTCTTCTGTGACCACTTCTATCCTTATCAGCGGAACTGGGAAGCTGTGTTTCTTTTCTTTGCGTCACCTTGCTGTGTCAGCTCTCTGTGGGTGCAGCGCCATTCTTGGGCAAGCTGCACTTTCTTTTGCACTGGGTGGCTCTCCATACAGGGCGTACTCCTTGCGCATGGGGCTCCCCTACACGGGGGACACCCCTGTGTGGCACAGCACTCTTTGCGCGCATCAGTACTGCGCACGGGCCAGCTCCACATGGGTCAAGGAGGCCCAGGGTCTGAACCGCGGACCTCCCATGTGGTAGGCGGATGCCCTATCCATTGGGTCAAGTCCGCTTCCCTAAATACGTTTGTTTTGTACACTCACAACTTTTAGTATACATTTATATTTATGTATGTTTATGTACGAATGATATAATTCAATAATTTTTTTGAAATTTATTGAATTTCTCTCTCTGAGCTTTAAGAGCTCACTTTTCCATACTTCAAACCAGAATTATACATAAGTAAGAGTTTCAATTATATTATAAATATGAAAGAAAGGTTTTAAGCAATGGAGTCACATATTTTAAAACCAACATCACTGGTTTTTTGAGAATTGACTGTAGAGGCAGGGGCGAGATTCAATATAGGTTGATGAGTTAAGGGATACATGGATCATGGTGGTAATGGTAGAAATGGAGAGAAGAAGACAGAATTGGCATATACATTTTTTAGGAAGAGCCAAAAAGACTTACTGAGAGATTGCTTCTAAGGGATGAGAGAAAAGAAACTGAAATTGATGACTGGGCTTTTAAATTGAGCACCTGGATGGTTTCTGGGCCATTTATTGAAGTGGAGGTAGGGATTTCTGAATGTGAAAATGTTTTGTTTTAGTCATGTTAAGTTGGAGATGCCTATCAGACATCCAAGTGGAAATGTTAGGCAATTGGACACCCACTTCTGAAGTCAAGAGAAGTTTCAAGGCTGGTGAAATGAATTTGCTAGTCATAGACACATGGTTGATATTTAAAGTCTTGGGACTATAAGAAATTAACTAAGCTAGAACAGTGTCTGCCAACTGTCTTTTCAATGAACTAATAATTCATAATAATTAATAATAAAAGTATGACTATAATAGATAGAAAGAAGGCAGAATCAGGATTTAATAGGGGTCAAATGAAAGAGAGGAGTATTCATTTGATTCCAAGGTATTAAAATTAGGTAAATAGGTGGTACCCACAGCTGAACTAGAAAGTACTAGAAAAAGAAAGGCTGACTGCCATCACAACAAATTAAATTTTGGACATTTTAAGTTTGAGGTGTCTAGCCATATATGTCCAAAGTGTAAAAATTACTAACATGACCCAAAGAAATCTAACTTTCAACCTCTAGTGTTCCAACCTCTGCACTATAAATTAGAGTATTCATTTAACTAACTTGCAATAAACTTTGAACCATCACCAGTTTACTCCACCTACATTAAATATTTTTATTTACAAGAGCAACTGGAACCTACATACCTATTTTCTCTGATAACAAAGCCATGGAGAAAATTCCTAAGTCTCCGCGTCACCTACAGTTTCTACTTTGCTAAGTTTATAACTTCAGTCCTCATCCCATGAACATATTCACCACCGTAATAAAGTACTTCTGTTTATTTTTCATCCTTCTCAGTGTTCTTTGTCCTTGCTCCATTTTTCTCTAATCTGCACACCAAATATTCCTTCTGGAATATGTCAATTGGTATAGGCATTCTTTTATTAATGATTCAGGTTTACTTCTGTCTTTGTAGGGAATCACATTATTTCTTTTTCTCTTTTAAAATATCCTTATCTCCACCATGATTATGTTTTATTTCCCCCAAAACTTGACCACTGTGTTAACTTTGCATTATACCTCGAATTCCCAGACTCCCTTTTATAGGGTCATTTGGATTGTCCTTTTACCTATAATGTCTACATTTCCAGAATTAAAAAGAATATTTTATTAACTACCTGTATGTCCATATTAAAATAAAATTAACTATCTGACAGTCTTATGTTTGTTCCTTATTGGATATTTTTTATTAAACTATTATTATTAATTTTCTATTTTACAGTCTGTTTTTAGCTGGAATAATTTACAAATTCAGCTGTTAATCATCAAGAAAGTGAGCAGATTTAATATTTTAATGAGTAAAGAAAGCAGCGCTGCTTTCTCTACACCATCTTTTCTTGTCTCCTTGAATGTTTACAAATCAAAGGGTCAGTGACATTTCCTTACTGCTTTTTATAGACCATGCATTTTACAGTGTGATATATGCCCACTGTGTCTGACAGAGGATACTGTCAGACTGAGAAAGGAGCTTGCCAATCACTAGAATATAAGATGGTTTTATTGTCTAGCAAAGCCTCTCTCTCCCTCTACTGTCCGCCCTCCACCAGCCTCTTTCTCGCCCTCTTTCTACCTCCTTTTTCCCTTCCCTCCCTTTCTTCAACTTTACTAATTTAACTCCATTCTTACATTTCTACATTTCAATATCAAAGTTGAAATTTGCTACATATCCACAAATCACAGGAAGTAGAAGTGTTTCTATTATGAATACAAGTGAAGAAAGCATAATTTTATGAACATCTGTCACAGCTTAGTAGCTTGTCTAGTGGAGTTCACATTATCTTTCGAACTAAAGCATTGTGATAGGCAGAATAAAGACTGCCATAAAGATTTGCACATTTTAATCCCTGGTACTTTTAAATATGTTACATTACATGGCCAAGGGGAATTAAGTTTGCAGGTTGAATTAAGGTTGTTGATCAGTAGATAGGGAGCTTATTGTGGATTATCTCAGTGGGCTTGATATAATTACAAGGGTTCTTAAAAGTGGAAAAAGGAGGGAAAGAAGAGGGTTAGAGAAAGAGATGTGAGACTTCCGGCAAGATGGTGGCTGAGTGAGCTTGCCTTGCCGTCTCTCCTGGGAAGAGGCAGCTGGGCACCGCTGGAGGTTCTCCGGGACCAGGCTTTTTCAGGATTTTTTCAGGGCAGGAAGTGTCTGGACATCGATTTGGTGGGAAGGTAACGGAAAGGACTGGTCTATATAAGATATAAATTGGGACTTTTCAGGAGGGGGAGGCAAGATGGCGGCGGAGTGAACTTCCCGGTTACTAGCTCCTGGGGGGAATCGGCTGGGAGGCGTCGGAGACTCTTTGGGACCGGCTGTTTCGGGATTTTTTCTGGTCCGGAGGTGTCTGGACATCAATTTGGAGGGAAGGTAACAGAGAGGATTCATCTGTGAAATATACACGGAGATCCCAGCTACGTGTGGAGGATTCCCTCCTTGGGTAGGTGGAGCCGAGGCAGCTAGCACCGCGCGGAGCCCCGGCGGGCGGCAGCCAGGGTAGCCGAGTCCGGCCGAGCCCGGCTGAGCCGCGGCGGGCGGAGGGGCGGAGCCCGGCTGAGCTCGGCCGAGCCCAGCCACGCCACGCCGGGCGGCGAGCGGGAGAGCCGAGCCGCGCTGCGCCGCGCCGGGTGGCGGGCGGGAGGGCCAAGCCCGGCCGAGCCCAGCCGAGCCCAGCCAAGCCGTGGCGGGCGGCGGGCGGGGGACCGGAGCCCAGCTGAGCCCAGCCGAGCCTGGCGGCGGGGTTTCTGTTCTTTGGTTTTTTTTTTTTTGTTTTTTTATTTTTTATTTTTTAATTTTTTGTTGTTGTTGTTGTTCTTGTTGTTCTTTTTTTTTTTTTTTCCAATCCTCTCTTTCTTGTCCCCAATATTCTTCTTATACTATTTTACCTTAACAATACAATAGGTCCTACAGGAAATACCTCACATTTGCTGGGTTTCCTCACCCTCCACTGCCTCATTTTTCTGTGAATAGATTTAGCCTATCTACACTATCCCCTTTCCCCTACAACTTGATATCCTCCACCATCTGCTATCTCTCCTATATTCCATCTCCCTTTCTTTGATCCACAAAGTGTCTAACTCTTAATTTCTAATACCTTTGTTTAGTTTTCCATCTGGTATTCGTCCCTGAAACTATTACCTTTCTTTTCTCTTTCCCTCTCTCACGAAAACAATAGCCTCTTAGTACGTACCACATTCCTCCCATATTCAGTCGTCTACCTCATTATAGGTACTTTCCTACTACTATAACTCTACACAATTTACATGATCTAACCTCCATCCTCCCAGAACTCATATTGTTGCTTTGTAAACATATATCACCAATACTACTTCACACTTTCTCCTTCCTTACACAATTGACTTTCCCCAGCACTAATACTTTCCTTTAAAGTGAGCTTAACTAGCAATAAGAAATTGGAATAAGAAGAACAAAGTGACAAAGAGAAGATATAACACTTACGCAAAAACAACAGCTAATTACTTTCCAAGACTAGACAAAGAAGCTAAGGAACTGATTAAACCCGTCAAAGAAAAAATGTTGACAAGACAGCAACAAAAAACTACAAACGAAACCAGTAATCAGGAAAACATGGCTGAATCCAATCAACAAACTGAAAATCAGGAAGGGGGGCAGGACTTCGCACAACAATGAAAGATCTCAGAACATTTATCACTGACAAATTTGATGAAGTAATGAAAGAGGTTAACAGCGTGAAGACAACACTTGGAGGGGAAATTGCAGACATGCGCAAAAAAATAACAGATATGATGGAAATGAACACCACAATTCAAGAAATCAAAAATACACTTGCAGCAAATATCAGCAGACTAGAAGAGGCAGAGCAGAGAATTAGTGATGTGGAAGACAGTGCATTGGAAATCAAACAGATAGTAGAAGTGGTCAATAAAAAGGTAGAAAAAATCCAGATAGGACTTAGGGACCTGAATGATAACGCAAAACGCTCAAACATACGTATTATAGGCATTCCAGAAGGAGAAGAGAAGGGAAAGGGGTCAGAAGGAGTGTTGCAGGAAATAATGAATGAAAACTTCCCAAATCTACTGAAAGAGACAGATGTACATATCCAAGAAGCACAGCGCACTCCACTGGTCATAAACCCCAACAGGCCCACCCCAAGACATATACTTGTCAAATTATCCAATGCTCAAGACAAAGAAAAAATTCTAAAAGCAGCAAGAGAAAAGAAAACCATCACATACAAGGGAAACTCCATAAGATTAAGTGCTGATTTCTCATCTGAAACGATGGAGGCAAGAAGGCAGTGGTATGATATAGTCAAGGTACTAAAGGAAAAAAATTTCCAACCAAGAATACTCTATCCAGCTAAACTAGCATTCAAAAATGATGGAGAGTTCAAAATATTCACAGATAAACAGAAACTGAAAGAGTATATCAACAAGAAAACTCCCCTTCAAGAAATTCTTAAGGGAATTCTGCAGGAAGAAAGGAAAAAACAGGACAGTCAGAGATGGAGGAGAGTGTAAAAGCAACAAGAAAGACAAAAATAGAAGGGGAAAATAAAATAATACAAACAAAATATAACAAACACAAATCCAACGAAAATATGGCTACCATAAATAACTCTCTAAACGTAATAACACTGAATGTCAACGGATTAAACTCACCTATCAAAAGATTCAGACTGGGACACTGGATAAGGAAATACGACCCATCTATATGCTGCCTAAAAGAGACACATCTTAGACCCAGAGACTCATGGAGGTTGAAAGTGAATGGCTGGAAAACAATCATACAAGCAAACAACAACCAAAAAAAGGCAGGAGTAGCTATATTAATATCAGACAAAATAGACTTTAAATGCGAAACAATTGCGAGAGACAAAGAAGGATACTATATTTTAGTGAAAGGGACAATTTGTCAAGAAGATCGAACAATCATAAATATTTATGCTCCTAACAAGGGCGCCTCTAAATATGTGAGGCAAACGCTGGAAAAACTAAGTGAAAGAATAGATGCATCTACAATTATAGTGGGGGATTTTAATACACCACTATCAACTCTGGACAGAACATCTCAAAAGAGAATCACTAAAGAAACAAAACATTTGAACAGTATATTAGAAGAGCTGGATCTAATAGACATATATAGATCATTACACCCAAACACAGCAGGATATACATTTTTCTCAAGCGCACATGGAACATTCTCCAAGATTGACCATATGCTAGGCCACAAAGAAAGGCTTAATGAATTCAGAAAGATCGAAATCATACAAAACAATATCTCTGACCACAGTGGAGTCAAGCTGGAAATTTGCAAGGGACAGAGACCCAGACTTCACACGACAATTTGGAAATTAAACAGCACACTCTTAGAAAAACAGTGGGTCAAAGAGGAAATCTCAAAAGAAATCAATGACTACCTTGAAACAAATGATAATGATAACACAACATACCAAAATTTATGGGATGCAGCAAAAGCGGTACTGAGAGGGAAATTTATAGCCATAAATTCATATATCAAAAAAGAAGAAAGAGCAGAAATTGAAGAATTAACTGCACATTTGAAGGAATTAGAAAAACAACAACAAAGTAACCCAACAGGAAGAAGAAGGAAGGAAATAACAAAGATAAGAGCAGAACTAAATGAAATAGAAAATAAGAAAGCACTTGAAAAAATAAACAAGACCAAGAGCTGGTTTTTTGAGAAGATCAACAAAATTGACAAACCTTTAGCGAGACTAACAAAGAAAAAAAGAGAAAAGATGCAAACACAAAATAAGAAATGAGAAAGGTGATATCACCACTGACCCCACAGAAATAAAGACTATCATAAGAGGATACTTTGAAAAACTATATTCCAACAAAAATGACAATTTAGAGGAAATGGACAAATTCCTAGAAATACATAAGCAGCCCATACTGACAAAAGAAGAAATTGATGATCTTAACAAACCAATCACAAGCAAAGAGATAGAATCAGTCATTAAAAATCTCCCAACTAAGAAGAGCCCAGGGCCAGATGGCTTCACAGGTGAATTCTACAAAACATTCCAGAAGGAACTAACACCAATCCTATTGAAACTATTCCAAAAAATCGAAACAGAAGGAACACTGCCTAACTCCTTCTATGATGCCAACATTACCCTAGTACCAAAGCCAAACAAAGACACCACAAGAAAGGAAAATTACAGACCAATTTCTCTAATGAACCTAGACGCAAAAATACTTAACAAAATACTTGCTAATCGTATTCAACAACACATTAAACGAATTATACACCATGACCAAGTGGGATTTATTCCAGGTATGCAAGGATGGTTCAACATAAGAAAATCAATCAATGTAATACACCATATAAACAGATTGAGAGAAAAAAACCACATGATTATATCTATAGATGCAGAAAAGGCATTTGACAAAATACAGCACCCCTTCCTGATAAAAACACTCCAAAAGATCGGAATACAAGGAAACTTTTTGAACATGATAAAGAGTATATATGAAAAACCTAAAGCCAACATTGTTTACAATGGCGAAATCCTGAAATCCTTCCCTCTAAAATCAGGAACAAGACAAGGATGCCCATTGTCTCCGCTCCTATTTAACATTGTCTTGGAAGTACTGGCTCGAGCACTGAGACAAGAACCAGATATAAAAGGCATTCAAATTGGAAGGGAAGAAGTCAAAATTTCATTATTTGCAGATGACATGATCCTATATATAGAAAACCCTGAGAGATCTACAACAAAGCTCCTAGAACTCATAAATGAGTTTAGCAAAGTCGCAGGTTATAAGATTAATGCGCAAAAATCAGTAGCATTTCTATACACCAATAATGAGCAAGATCAGGAGGAAATCAAGAAACAAATACCATTGACAATAGTAAATAAAAAAATCAAATACTTAGGAATAAATTTAACTAAAGAGGTAAAAAACTTATACATCGAGAACTATACAAGATTGTTCAAGGAAATCAAAGAAGACCTAAATAAATGGAAGAATATTCCCTGTTCATGGATAGGAAGACTGAATATTATTAAGATGTCTATCCTACCAAAACTGATCTACACATTCAATGCAATCCCAATAAAAATCAACACAGCCTTCTTTAAGGAACTAGAAAAACTAACTATGGAATTTATTTGGAATAAAAAGAGGCCCCGAATAGCCAAAGACATATTGAAAAAGAAAAACGAAATAGGAGGAATCACACTTCCTGACTTCAAAACATACTACAAAGCTACAGTAGTGAAAACAGCATGGTACTGGCATAAGGAGAGACACACAGACCAATGGAATCGGATTGAAAGTTCAGATATAGAACCTCATGTATATAGCCATATAATATTCGATAAAGCCACCAAACCCTCACAACTGGGAGAGAATGGCCTATTCAACAAATGGTGCCTGGAGAACTGGATAGCTATATGCAGAAGAATGAAAGAGGATTACCATCTCACACCTTATACAAAGATCAACTCAAGATGGATCAAAGACCTAAATATAAGAGCCAAGACCATAAAGACCTTAGAAAGCAGTGTAGGGAAACATCTACAGGACCTTGTAATAGGAAATGGCTTCATGAATATCACACCAAAAGCACGAGCAGCAAAAGAACAAATAGATAAATGGGACTACCTCAAAATTAAAGCCTTCTGCACCTCAAAGGAGTTTGTCAAGAAAGTAAAAAGGGAACCCACACAATGGGAGAAAATATTTGGCAACCATATATTTGATAAGAGACTTATAACTTGCATATATAAAGAACTCATAGATCTCGAAAACAAAAAGATAAACAACCCATTTAAAAAATGGGAAAAAGATTTAAATAGACACTTCTCCAAAGAAGAAATACAAATGGCTAAAAAGCACATGAAAAAATGCTCCAAATCCCTAGCTATCAGGGAAATGCAAATCAAAACTACAATGAGATACCATCTTACTCCCATAAGATTGGCAGCCATGAAAAAAACAGTAGAATACAAATGCTGGAGAGGATGTGAAGAAAGGGGAACACTCATCCATTGCTGGTGGGAATGCAGAAGGATCCAACCATTCTAGAGGACAGTTTGGCAGTTTCTCAAAAAATTATCCATAGATTTGCCATATGACCCAGCAATACCACTGCTGGGTATATACCCATCAGATCTGAAAACAAGGACACAAACCGATATATGTACACCAATGTTCATAGCAGCATTGTTCACCATCGCCAAAAGTTGGAATCAATCCAAAAGTCCATCAACAGATGAGTGGATCAATAAAATGTGGTATATACACACAATGGAATACTACTCAGCTGTAAGAACCAATACACTACAATTGCACGTGATAACATGGATGAACCTTGAGAATCTTATGTTGAGTGAAGCAACCCAGGCATTGAAGGACAAATACTATATGATCTCAATGATATGAAATAAGTTAACTGCCTCAGAGAGCTAGAGTCTGGAAAAGTGGCTTACTGGAAATCGGGGGGTGGAGGAAGGCTGTGAGTTACTGTCTGTAGGGGTGGAATCTGTGATGAGCTGGGGGTAAGTATGAGCACAAAGAAGGGACAAAATGGGGGCAAGGGGTTACCTTCGGGTGGGGTTTTCTGGGTTTGAGGGGGGCTGGGGATGGGAAGAGGGGTAATATGGTCCAAGAAATAGGTGGGAGGGAGGGGCAACATACAAACATGGGAGAGTGCCAGAAGTTCATTGAGAACTAAATGTTGAGTAAAACGTATCAAAGTATAAGTAGGAGGGTTACCTGGTTAGGACGCTCAGGGGGTATGGTCTGATGCGGGACGGACTCCGGAGGGAATAGCTGAAGGCTCATTTTGCCAAGGTGGGTTCTACCATTGGGTGGGGTGGACCCATATCCTGGGGAAGACTAATGCCGTCGAATAGAGAGAACTGTATCTCTCGTGAGAAAGGACGGCTCCCAGGGCATTAGATTGGCAGGCGTTGTGGGCCCTAAGGGGAGGGGAAAATGGACGTGCAATGGATGGAACAAAGGTAAATAAGGGGGCAAAAGAGGAGTTATGTGAGAGTACACGAGGATGAATATAAAACAGCTAATATTACACCAAAAACATATAGGGGACGACAGACTAATAATGAAAACCATAAGACAAAACATAGGATAACTAAAAAATTTAGAAAACTGTACAACCTAAAGTATGGACCACATAGTAAGCACAAATGTTACCTTGTTTGAAAACTATAGTTTCGGAATCTGTACATCAGTTTCAGGAAATATGATATGAATAAGTTAAAAGATTATTGCTGTGGAAGGGAAAAGGTTTTATGGTGGATCTGGGGAAATACTGTATATTGTATATATGAATTTTGGTGATCTAAGACTCTTCTGAAGCTGGCATTATGTTGGGATTCACTTTACGGGAAGTTTTGTATCACAGAGTGGTTCAACAATTGCAGCGGAGGAACTGATATGGGATGTTATTGACAGGATATATATGGTTGACAGAGAGTTATACAGGGCATATGCCCAGGGTATATGGTAATGTCTATATATACTCATAGTGGAAACAATTAAAAACAACAGCTGGGGGGGTACTGGGCTCTTGGCCGGGGGGTCACTGTTGTGGGCCCTGGGAGAGCAGCGGCAATCCTCCAGGTGCAACGGCAAGAACCAGGAAGGAAGGAGGGCCCAACAGTGGGCTCTTGATACTAATGGCTACACTTTTGAGCCTATACACCTGCAATAAGAACAAGGCCTAGAGTAGCATTGTGCCTGGGGGTTTCCTCCTGACAGCCTTCATGTTACTCAAATGTGGCCACTCTCACAGCCAAACTCAGCGTGTAGATGTGATGCATTCCCCCCAGCGTGGGACACGACACCCGGGGATGAGCCTCCCTGGCACCGAGGGATCACTACCACATACCAGCTGAAGAAGCAACTAGAAAATGACCTTGAATCAAAGATTCAATGCGGAACAGCAGAATATACCTGTCTACATATAATAACATGACTTCGGGAAGCGGTTTGACCTAATGTAAGGGGGAAATGGAAAGGAGAAATGAGATTATAAGGCTGTGAGTCTCTAAAAAAGAGTCTGGAGGTTGTCAGAAGGAATACCCCTATGTACAACTGAACAGAGTCTAAGAGACAGATAAGGTAGATACAACCCCAGGTATTGGTTCTTTTGAGGGATAAAGAGACCCACGGGTTCTATGGTCATGGCAGAAGGGGTTCACTGCCATGACAGATGGCCCTTCTTTGGAGCTGGTGTTTCTGCGTGATGGAAATGGACTCAGAGGGGATCTCTTTTCACAAGACTTGCATGCTACTTTATTGGAATTGTAGTTGGTGCTGGGTTTAAGATATATGTAGGGGATTTGGATCTCTGGACTGATAATATGACACCCAGGCCCAGAGCCTCAACAGACTTCAGCTCCTACACTTTGACTTATTGGACTTACTCCACTCAGCTAACATGGAGTTGAAGAAGGTCAACCACCACAACATGGAGCCTAGAGTGTCTACAACTAGAAGAGGGAAGAGTGCATCCAGTACCCATGTGCAATCTAAGCCCTGAATTGACATAGGTGTGCAATGGACACAACCAATCCAATGTCCACAGAGAAAATGTGGAATGGGTGTGGGAACGGTAGCCATGGGGGCTGCTGGGTGTGGGGAACGGGAGGAAGAGATGAGATGTGGAGGCGTTTTCGGGACGTGGAGTTGTCCTGGATAGTGCTTCACGGACAATTACGGGACACTGTAGATCCCCCCAGGGCCCACTGGATGGAACGTGAGAGAGTCTGGGCTATGATGTGGACCATTGACTATGGGGTGCAGTGATGCTCAGAGATGAACTTACCAGGTGCAATGGATGTATCACGATGATGGGAGAGAGTGTTGCTGTGGGGGGAGTGGGGGGCGGGGGCGGTGGGGTTGAATGGGACCTCATATATTTTTTTTAATGTAATTTAAAAAAATAATAATAAATAAATATTTAAAAAAAAAAAAAAAAGAGAAAGAGATGTGACAAGGGAAGCAGGGACAGAGAGATTTAACATTGCTGGCTGGGAATGAACCAAGGAATGTGGTCATCTCTAGAAGCTAGTCAAGGTAATAAAACAAATGTACCACTAAAGCCTTCAGGAAAAAATGCTGCGCTGTAGATACCTTGATTTTTTCCCAGTGAGACCCATGTCAGACTTCTACCCTTCAGAACTATAGATAACTAATTTATGTTGTCTGAAGCCACTAGATTTGTGGTAATTTGTTACAACAGCAATAGAAAACTAATAAAAATATGATGAAACTGTTTTATATTAAAAAGTGATCAGACTAAACATAAAAGGGATAAGGTGAACATCTCTTTTTCAGTAGCTATTGATAATAATACATTATGGTAAACTCTGAATAGTGTATTCCTGATTTCTGAATAAAGAAAAGAAATCTATAAATGATACAAGTCTATGTAACATTTTCATTTGTTTATTAATAAGGGACTTAAGATAATATTTCATTGAAAAGAATCACAGTCTCAAAACGAAATACAATTTACGTAACTGCAATTTATATGATTAACGTCTTTAATATATGTACTTGAACATATGCCAAGTGTGGGAAATAATATTTATAAGTTCACATTTTACACGCATATATCAACTACTGAAGATACAGATAGATGTATGTGTATGTATGAAGTCTATGTGTATACCCACCTATGCTTCTGTTTTCTAGATAACTGGATATTTTAGAAGTCTGTCAAAATATTATGACACAATTATGTACCATATTCACATCCAAAACATTTTCTAGCCAAGAAAACATACATACATTTACACATACGTATATATCTTATACTTCTGGATTTTAATGAGTATAATTTAGTTTTAATAATTCAATTATCATAATTTAATATATGTATGGATCCATACAAATGCAAGACAATAGTAAAGGATAGTCTTTTCAACAAATGGTGAAAGGTTACCTTGTGACCCAGCGAATCTACTCCTAGGTATATATCCAAGAGAAATGAAAACATGTTCCCATGTAAAAATTTGTATATTAATGTTCATAGAATAATATTATTCACAATAGCCAAAAATGGAAACAACCAAAATATCCATCAATTAATGAATGAAGAAATAAAACAGTATATATCCATAAAACATAGCATTCAGAAATAAAATGGAATGAAGCACTGATGTATTCAATGACATAAATGAACCTGGAAAATATTATGCTAAGTGAAAGAAATCAGTCACAGAAGACCAAATATTGTATGATTCTATTTATACGAAATGTGCAGAATAGATTGATCTATAGATATGGAAAAAGTAAATTAGTTTCTTAGGGCTGGTAGGGGTAGGGGAGAAGGAAAATGCTAACAGCTTTGTGATTTTTTTTTGAGGGGCTGATGAAAATACTCTAACATTTACTGTGAAGTTGGTTGTATAACTCTGTGAATATACTAAAATGCATTGAACTGTATACTTAAAATAGGTGAACAGAATAATATATCAATCACTGTCAATAAAGTTACTACTAGGATTGTAAAAAAGAAATAAGCCCTCTCTCTTAGTTTCCAAGTTGCTAAGACAAATATCATGCAAAAGGTTGGCTTAACAAAAGGAATTTACTGCCTCATGATTTCAGAAGCTAGAAGGCTTGTTTCCTCCTGGGTTCAGTACCAATCTGTAGGGCTGGCAATCTTTGTAGATCCTTGGCTTTCCTATAACATGGCAATGACCTTTTCTTTCTCTTCCAGGTTCCATTGACTTCCAGTTTCCATTTCTGTCTTGTGGTTATCTTCCTGTTGCCTTCTCTACTGGCTTCCAGTAACAGGATTAAGACCCATCCTGATTCAGCCGTACATACCTTAATTAAAAATAACATCTTCAAAAGATCCTATTTATAAAGGGTTTGTACCTACGTAAGTTTTTCTGAGGTACGTAATTAACCTACCGCACCCTCATATTACAGTAAATTGATTTTCTTCAAGGGTCAAAGACATTCAATGGGGAAAAAACAGTCTCTTCAACAAATGGTGCTGGGGACAACCAGAGAGCCATATGCAAAAGAATGAAGTTGGAGCTGTTTCCATATCACAGCCAAAATTTAACTCAAATCATAGACCTAACTTTAAGAACTAAAATTATAAAATTCTTTGAAGAAAATGTAAGAGTAAATAATGACTTTGGATTAGACAAAGCATTCTTCCATACACCAAAAACATAAGTGATAAAAGAAAAGTTGATATATTGGAATTCATCAAAATTTTAAAAATTTATGTTGGAATCAACACCATTAGGAAATTGAAAATACAACCTACAGTATACAACCTACAGTATATAATAAAATATTTGTAAATCAAATAACTGATAAGAGAATTGTATTTATATTTTATAAAGAACATTTACAATTCAATAATAAAGAGATGGATAATTAAATTTAAAAACAGTTAAAGGATCTTGACAGACATTTCTCCAAAGAAGATATATAAATGGCCAATAAGCACATGAAGTGATCCTCACAAACATAAGCATAACAAATGTCTTTCAAGATAAAAATACTCAGACACATGGGAACAGAAAGTAACATCATCAACATGATAAAGACCATATATGAAAACTCACCACTCACAGTACATTGAATGGTATAAATGTGAAAGTCTCCACACTGAGGTCAGGAACAAAACAAGGATGCCTACTTTGACCACTGCTACTCAATACTCTACTGGAAGTCCTTGCCCGATCCATTAGGCAAGAGAAAGAGACAAAAGGCATTCCAATCAGAACGAAAAAAAATTAAAACTATCTCTATTTGCAGATGACATGATTCTTATATAGAAAATCCAACAGCATCACACAAAAAAACTATTTGAGCTACAAAGCAAATTCATCAGTGTTGCAGGCTACATGATTAACATGCCAAAATCAGTTGTTTCCATACACAGGTAAAGAATATTTGGAGGAAAACGGACTTTGGCCCAGTGGTTAGGGCGTCCGTCTACCACACGGGAGGCCCGCGGTTCAAGCCCCGGGCCTCCTTGACCCGTGTGGAGCTGGCCCATGCGCAGTGCTGATGCGCGCAAGGAGTGCCCTGCCACACAGGGGTGTCCCCACGTAGGGGAGCCCCATGCGCAAGGAGTATACCCATAAGGAGAGCCACACAGCGCGAAGTAGGGAGCAGCCTGCCGAGGAATGGCGCCGCCCACACTTCCCGTGCCGCTGACGACAACAGAAGCGGACAAAGAAACAAGACGCAGCAAAAAGACACAGAAAACAGACAACCAGGGGAGGGGAGGGGAATTAAAATAAATTTAAAAAAATAAATCTTAAAAAAAAAAAAAAAAGAATATTTGGAAATGGCAAATTAAAAAACAATTCCATTTTCAATGGCTCCAAAAATAATATAATACCGAAGAATAAATTTAAGCAAGGATATGAAGTACTTGTACACTGGAAACTAAAAACACTTCTGAAAATAATTAAATTAAATAAATTACAAGCTATCTCATGTTCAAGGAAAAGACGATATTAAGATGTCAATACCACCCAAAGTGATCTACAGATTCAAAACAATATTTAAAAATTACTAGCAGACATTATTGTAGAAATGGAAAACCCAATGCTCAAATTCATATGGAATCATAAGAGGCTGCAAATTGCCAAATTTAATATTGCAAAAGAGGTCAAAGTTGGAGGAGTCACACTTCGTTATTTCTAAACTAACTACAAAGCCAGTCATGAAAAGAGTGTGATGAGGGCACAAACATAGACATATAGACCAGTGGAATAGAATTGAGAGTACAGAAGCAAACCTAAACATCTATGGCTGACAGACGAGGGTGACACATACATAAATTAGGGAAAGAATTCTATCTTCAAAAATGGTGCTGAGAAAACTGTATATCCATTTACAAATAAATGAAGTGGAAACATACCTCATGCAATAGTCAAAAAAATAGATTTAAATCGATCAAGGACCTAAACATGAGAGATAAAACCATAAAAATCTCCGACAAAAATATGGTGGAAAATCTTAATAAACTTGGATTTGGTAATGTTTTCTTAGATGAGACACCAAAAAAGAACAAAAAGCAAAAGAAAAACAGAAAAATGGACTTCGTAAAAAAAAAAAAAAGTTAGTCAAAGGACACTATCAAGAAAGTAAAAAGACAATTCACAGAATTGGGAAAAATAATTGCTAACCATATACCTGATGGGGGGTTAATATCCAGATTATATAAATAACTGCTATAAAATCAACAACAAAAAGACAAATCAATTAAAAAATGGTACAAAGACTTGAATAGCTATTTCTCCAAAGACAATAAACAAATGGCCAATAAGCACATGAAAAGATGTTCAACATCATTAACACAAGAAAATATATGTAAAATATATAGAAAAAGAAATGAGAAGGAATTAAAATCTTTCACCAGGCAACAGGGTGGGGATAGGGGATAGAGATACAATTTGGAATGATGGCAATGCTTTGGTAATGTGTGGTGGTGATGATACCTCAGCATTGTGAATCTTAACTAACAGCACTGAAATATATATTTGAATGTGGATAAAGGCAAAATGCTAGGTTATATCAGGGGTTCTTAAATTTTTTTGTTCCACAGATCCCTTTGCCAGTCAGGTAAAAACTATGGACCCCTGACTAAGTCCATACTTTACTGAGTTATTATTTTATAAATATATCACACTGCACCAACATGTCCCCACAAGTATAATGTTTGTTTTTTTTTAAAATTTCAACTCAAGTTCACAGACACCAGGTTAAGAACCCCTGGGTTACATATATGTAAATAGAATAATTTTTTTTTAAGTCCATGAAACTGCACTACACAAAGAGTGAACCCAAAGTTACACCACAGACAACAGTGAATAGTACAATTATGAAAACATGCTATCATCAATTGTAATAAATGTACAACACCAACATAAGGTGTTAATAAGAACAGGGATATATTGGAATCCTGTATTTTATGATGACTGCTCCTGTTATCCCATAACATTTCTAATTTTAAAAAATCTTTTACTACAAAAGATCAAAGAACAAAAGATGTTTGCAATAGAGGAAATGAGGAGAGGAAAAGGTACAAGACCTACAAAAAAAAAAATGGCATTACAGTTGAAGCAAGTCCTGTTTTTAAGTAATTAACTTTAATGTAAATGGTTTATACTCTCCAATCAAAAGGCAGAGATTGCAGAATGGATGTAGAAGTGTGATCCAACAATATGCTGTTTACAAGAGACTCACCTTGGATCCAAGGACACAAACAGCTTTAAAGTGCAAGGGCGGAAACAAATATTCCATACAATAGTAATCTAAAGAGAGCTAGGGTGGCTATAGTAATATCAGACAAAGTGGACTTTAAGTCAAAACTATTACCAAGAAATAAAGGAAGTTTATATATTGATATAAGGATCAATTTATCAAGAAGATATAAACAATTATAAACATACTTGCACCTATCAACAGAACCCCAAAATATATGAAGCAAACATTGACAAAATTTGAAGGAGAAATATACAGTTCTACAATAAGAGTTGGAAACTTCATCATACCATTTTCAATAATGGATAGAATATGTAGACATATTGAACAACACTATAAATTAACTAGATCTAACCAACATATATAGAACACTACAGTCAACAGCAGCAGAATACACATTTTCCACAGGTACTTATGGATCATCTTCCATGACATACCATATATTAGGTCATAAAACAAGTTTCAACAAGTTTCAATAAATTTTAAGAGTGAGATCATACAAAGCATCTTCTCTGACCATGATGGTGGAGAAATCAATAACAAAAGGAGAACTGATAAATTCACAAATATGTGTAAATTAAACAACACACTCTTAAATAATCAATGAGCCAAAGAAGAAATGAGAAGGGAAATCTGGAAATTCTTATATATGAAGGAAAATGAAAACACACAAAAACTTATAGGATGCAGCAAAGACAGTGCTCAGAGGGAAATTTACAGTTATAAATGCTTATATAAAAAATAAGATCTCAAATCAATAAACTAATTGAATATTTTGAGAAAAAATAAAAAGAAAACTAAATCTTAAGTTATCAGAAAGAAGGAAATAATAAAGATTAGAGCAGAGATAAATGAATAGAGAATAGAAAAATAATACAGAGAAACCAAAGGTTTGGTTCTTGGAAAACATTAATAACATTAAAAAGTCTTTACCTAGACTAAGAAAAAAAGAGAAGAGATCCAATATATGAAATCAGCAATGAAAATGAGGGCATTACTATTGACCTGACAGAAATAAAATGGAATATAAGAGGATTCTATGAAAATTACATGCCAAAATTAAACAATATATATGATATGGGAAATTCCAAGAAAGAATGACATAAATTGACTCAAGAAAAATATAAAATCTCAACAAACCTATAACAAATAAACAGATTTGTCAGTAATCAAAAACCCTTCCAACAAAGAAAAGTCCAGAACCAGATGGCATCACTTGTGGATTTAATATATCAAATTCTAATATAAAATTCAAATTCAGACATATCAAATATAAAATTCAAATACATAAATAATTTAAGCTTGCCACTTAAAAGTCAGAGATTCTGAAATGTAAAACAAAATCAAACAGTATAAAGATGCATGTCATTTACAAGAAACACATCCAAAATACAATAAGAAAAACAATGAAAAGAAATGAAAAAAATATATTCCAGGCTGTAGCAGTTTGATATTATTGATGAATTCCAAAAAGAAATATTGGATTATGTTTGTAAACTGATCTTTTCCTCTGGGCATATTAGATTATACTGGATTCACAGGTTTACTTGATTAAGTAATTATGTAAACTTCTTGTGCCAGTAGGACATTGAGTCCCCACCATTTGGTGGCTGGGGACTAACAGGTAAAAGGCATGGTAAAGGACAGAGTTAAAAGTTTTTGATGTTGGAGTTTTGATTTTGTAGTTTGATGCTGAAGCCTTAAACTGGAGCCTCGACATGTAATCTCACAGAGGAAAGAGAAGCAATCCCCAGGAAGACAGGAACCCTGAACCCAGAGAGAAGCAAGAACTGTGAAAGGAGGAACCCAGGAAGCCTGAACCTTTGCAGATGTCAGCAGCCATCTTGCTCCAATACGTGGAAATAGCCTTTGGTAAGGGAAGTAACTTATGGTTTATGGCCCGGTATCTATATGCTCCTATTCCAAATAAATACCATTTATAAAAACCAACCGATTTCTGGTATTTTGTATTAGCACTCCTTTGGCTAACTAATACACAGGCATATAATAGCATAAAGAAAGATAGTATATTTAATAAACAAAATATACTTTTAGAGAAGAAGTATCGTTAGGAAAAAAGAAATCATTTGTGATTAAAAGATAAATTTACAAGAAGATATAATTTTGAAACACAAAAATTAAAAAGGAACACACAGAAAAAAATAACGTTTTATGTAACACATATTTATAAAACCAATAATAAAAGAAAACCTATTCTTATCAAGCATGTGAATCATTAATAAAGGATATCTGATAACCGAAAATATTTCAACAAATACTAAAATATACAGATCTTTCACTGACTGTAGAGAAATAAAATTGGATATCATTATCAAAGACATCACTAAAAAATCCCACCCTTTTGGAAATTCAAAAAGCTCTTCTAAATAATTCATGAGGAAATCATAATAGAAATGAGAAGATATTTTGACTTGAAATCCAATAAAAATACTATATGTCAAAATTCATGGTATGAAGCTGAAGCAGACTATAAAAGAAATATAAAAGAAAGTAAGTAGCCCTAAATGTATATATTAAAACTATACAACTAAAAATTAATGAGGTCGATCACACTTTCAAATCAAAGTTACAATAAACAAATAATAGAGTAACTCCAAAAAGTAGAAGAAATAAAAACAGAAAACAATGAATTATGAAACAGTGAAACAATAGTAAGGAGCCAAGAAACCAGCTTTTTGAAAGGACTCCCAAAACTGTCAAAGCTATTACATGACCTAGCAAGAAAAAATAAAATGAGACTAATATATGAGAAATTTTAAAAATATTAATATTGGAAAAATTTTGCCAAATTTTTGAATAAGAAGAAGTAGACAATTTTCTAAAATAAAATAATTACCAACTATATAAGGAAAAAATAGAAAATTTTAGTAGACTGATAAATATTAATAAAATTTAATCAGAAATTTAAAAATCAACCTCCCCCACAAAAAAAGAAAATCACAAGAAAAAACCTGATCAATTTCAAGTGCATTAATAGGTCAGTTCTACAAAACTTTCAAAGAACAAATAACCATATTATGACAACCAAAAAAATATGCTTCTCAGATCTCTGTCTATGGGGAGATAATGGAACAATGGTCCCTGTTACTGCAGTTTGAAATTCATCACTGTATTCATGCCAAGGCAACACTTCCCAAGGACTGCTCTCAGCCAGTGACTGAGTATGGCAGGGATAAAAAGTTGCTCCATTGTTGGGAAATGCATGACTTTTCTGATGGGCAAAGCTGGCTCAAGAATTCCCCATTGGCTTTTTCAAACTTTGATAGAACTGCTTGCAGTCTTTGGCTCTTGTATTCCTTCACAAAAGTCAGATCAGGATTATAGTCTGATGATACTCCCATAATTTCCCCAGCTCCTTCTCTCAGAGGTCTTCACCTTAACACATTTATTGCAAGTCTTATGCAATGTTGGTGTTTGTATCTCTGAGGGTTTGGATTTGCACAATAGATACAGAAAGTGGTCAGAGTAAAAGGGAGGTAACAGATATGGAACTGGCTCACTCTTTGGCAGGCTAATAGGACAACATCCAGGTTGTTAGGTAGGGCAGATATACTTTCTGGCAGATAGCAGTGGTTCAGTTCCTAAAGATTTCACCAATGTTGATCTGCAAAAATGTTCAAGTGAAGGAAAATACTGTTTCAGCTACACGATTCAGGACTTTAAAAGACATGGGAATACACTGAACAAAGAAAGTGGAGTTGACTGGTTACTACAATGTTGTATGGACAGCTGCAGAGGGATAATGGAATAATAAAGTCTATTTAATACACACTTAATGGCTAAATTATGAGAGCCAGTCTCTTTCATAGCTTTAAAAGAAGGCCTTCTGTCTGGCAGTGGAAAAGCCAACATGGATGAGCAGCAGGCTGATAGCCTAAGTTTTAGAGTTACAGAGCTCCAGAGATGATAAAAATGCTCAGCCAACACAGCTTTATTATGCAAAGGTAAAGGCCATGGTTGGAAAACCTTGAACTCTGAATTATGGGGTAGGGATATCAGCATGTATGCCTCTAGCATGTTGGCTCTACAGCTCTCCCACCTCCTAGCCCTCTGGAAATACAAAGATGAACCCTCTCTTTCCTAGTAAGAACTAACACTCTACTTTGTTAGAGGAGGAAGCAGATATCTCTCTCTGCTGAGGCAACAGGTGCTTTCTTCTGAGTCTGCCACCAACCTCCTCTCCTGGCTGCCAGAGTGATAACTAAGATGAAATCACAGAATAAACTATCTGGACCTGATAAGGGAGAAAAGAGATTATATACTGAGTTGCAGTAATTAGCTAGCGTATATGGGGATGAGCCAGAGGAACTAGACAGGAATTGGATTTTGACTGATAGAGGTGAATGGAATATAAGGCCGGATAAGCAAGAATTCATTGATCTGGGTGCATATTTTCAGAACCACAGGAAATTTAATACCTTACTGAGGACTCCAGGGAATGGGGCACACTTGTGGCTGGAGTGACTTTTATAAGCCTGGAAAAAGCAACAGCCAATGCAATATGAAATACAAAATGCCTGAGTTGCCCTGCCAGATGGCAGAGAAAAGAATAAAGAGGCTGAGAGAAGGGAATATACTGGAATGGATATAGTATTATATAAAGCCAGAAAAACCACCAGAAGTTTATGTTCTGTGGGTAGTTCCAGAGAACATAATATTCACCAAGGCCATTAGGAATATATTGACGAGAATCACTAAGCAGTACTAAAAAGTTCAGTGTCGGTGTTCTCTTGCAGACAACAGCTGACAACAGGAGAGACAGCCGTAGAGCTGGGTTTGTTAATTACTATGAAGATGATATGTCCTAAAAGTAAGAGAGGCCAAGTGCCAGTGCTTAAGTGCCAAAATCCAGGGGCCACAATTACTGTAAATTGTTGTAATGATCAACACATAGGAAGAGCAGATAAGGAAGTTTCACCCAGAGTAGTGTGGATGATTAATAAAGTATTCTATTGCTCAGGGCAAAATAGGTGTGTGATCAGTCAACAAAGTGCTACTGAATATATTTTATTTATTTTATAATTCTTTTTAAGGAATGGAGTATCAGGAGGCTGAGGTTTGTTGCACCAATAAAAAGCCATGACCTCTCATTGGGTTCTCATTCTTGAGATCCTTTCAAATCCAGAATCTAGTAACTGAACAGGTGGCTGATTTCATAGAAGGAAGGACCTTGTCAAATATATAGAATTATCCCCTATGTCACCCATCTCACGTGCACTACTACCCTTACCCAGCTTGCACTTATAGCCACATGGGCCCATAAAACCAGCTGAAAGAGAAGGAAAATGTCCAAGCTAGGCTTATGGGTAGGTAGGCTCTGTGTAGAATGCAAGCTGAAAATGGATGAGAGCTGTATTACAGTCACATTCAGGGATGGCCCAGAAGTCAGTAGCAATGGGAAATCTTCTCTATGGGTGAATCTGCAAAGTGGTACATCTAGTCAAATAATTTGAGTGGAAGAAGAAATGGTCCAAGGTAAGAATATATATAGATTTTTGGGCAATTGCCAAAGACTGGCCATCTGACCAGGGGCCTGTAAAGAAATGGATTGGAAGATTGGAGACAAGGAGTTCTGGGTTAAAGGCATGTGAATGTTGGACACATTGGAGGGGCACAAAGTACCAAGATTTTATCGCAGCTTAATGCCTAGCAGAAAGCATCCACCATAGAAGAGTCACTGAAGTACCAAATAGGCAAAATTACGCAGCCAGATGATCCATTTTTCCCAAACAAAGCTGATAAATTTGAGTACAAGGGAATTAAAAAAAAGATTTTAGAAAAAAGTTATTTAAAGCAATAATTTAAAGGCATTTACTTTAATTAGTTTTATATATATGTAGCAAATAATTCCAACGCCATCATCAAAACATTTCTGAGGGAGAACACTAGTTATTGCATCCACCTGAAAGATACAAAACTGAATTTCTTTAAAAATAATTCAGACTTTTCAGATTCACATGGATGTTTTTCCATTTACATACCAGAAAATCTCTTTCAATTTTCTAATCATTCACCACATTATACCATAGACTCTAGCATTTTGAAAAATGTTATATATATAAAAGGACTCAGATTTAGAGAAACTAGGTGATTCGAGGAATAGAACCAATAGATTATATGTATATGTATATTAAGAAATTTACTTTAAGGAATTAGCTTGCATGATAGGGGAGTGGCAAATCTGAAATATGTTGGCAGGCCGGTAGGCTGGAAACTCAGGCAAAAGTTAATATTTCAATCTTGAGTCTAAAATCTGTAAGGGAGTCCAAGTAGGCTTAAAACTCAGAGAGCAGTAGAAGGTGTACTCTAAAGGCAGATTTCTGCCTCTTATCACATGACGTTCTTAAAATGGCAGAGAAAGGTCAGGTCCAAGTCAGGCTATGTCTATAAATAGTCTCCGTGGTTAAGCTGACACATTCACCTCTGTCACCACTAGGTTAGCAACAAAAATAATAGTGGCTTGATTGAAGTGTGCCAATAAATACTGATCTTTTAAAACTCTCTTAAAATTTAGCAGTGGCCTTATTAAAAAAAACAAATTTCAAAATATTCTGCCTATTCTAGTTCTTAACAATGTTAAAAGTGTGACAATTTTAAAGCATTCTAATTTACATTTCACTACTGGAAAGAAATTTAAATGACAAATAAAACCATCAAATATATTTTATCCCACACAATAATTAGAATATTTTATTTCATTTTGCCAGTGATGAAAGCCTAATAAATTAACATTAACTTTCTTTTACTTAATAAAAGAGCTATTGAATTTAAATATGTACACACATTCAAAAGATTAAAAGAAAAAACTAAACATATTTAGGTAATTTGCATATTTATTCAGTTTCGTGAATTATTACTGATAGCTGAACTTTTTAGTGCATTTTCATCCACACTATTCCGCATGAAAAATAGCTTTATTTTTAATGTATTAAAAAAGCTTACTCAATTACAACTTCTAATACTTTCCAAAAACATACTGAAACCTAATTAATGACCTTAAAAATCCATTTATATTCAGTACAAAGTCATAAAATGTTAAATGTATGTCAAATATTTTTATCAAATTTTACTTTTAAGAGAGAATTTTAAAGTATGAATAAACTTTACAAACATGTTAGTGATAAATTGTTCTCTTAAAGGCCTTCACATTCTGGGAATTATACCTTTTAGGGGACACAGACAAACTTGATTGTGTTTTCAAAGGAAAGTGATCAAAATGGCAAAGATTTTGACAAGAGGAGTGGATAAATGAACAAGGAATGAGTAAACTGGAGAAAACAGTTAAAAAATCTGAAGGACTATATATGCAGAAGAAAGATTAGGATTTTTTATACATGAACTCATACGGATGAATTAGATGAGATTACAGGGAAACAGATTTCAAATGCAATTATAAAAAAGTTATTTGGAGATAGAAAAGGCTATCTCAGAAGATGGTGACCTCACTGTCATTAAAGGTATTTAGGCTTAAACTAGATTAAGGATTGGGCAAACTATGGCCCACGGGCCAAATTCAGTCTATCAGCTGTTTTTACAACAAAGTTTTGTTGAAACACAGAAACTCCCATTCAATTCCATATTATCTGTTACTGCTTTTGCACTACAATGGCAATTAAGTTTCTGCAACAGAAGCCAAACAAAACAGCCCACAATTCCTTAATTATTTCCTATTTGACCTTTTACAGAAAAGTTTGCCAATTCTTGAGCTAGATTAAAACTATGGAGAAAGTTTATATTAGGAATTCAAGTATGATTTGGATGATTAAACAAGATAGCAGTTACTTTGGTCTTTAGGAAAATGCCATCATCTATGACAGGGATAGGTTTAGGAGTTCTTTACTATACATGGCAGCCCAGCCAAGGAGGTGACAGAGGTTAAAATTTACATGCACTTTGTCCTTAAAGCTATGTGTCCTGATAAGGGACTATGTTTGCCAAGAGGAGGAGACACATTTGATTATAATAATTTACACAAGGCACCCAATGGACCAGAATATGCTGTGTACATCATAATCATGTTAACAAAATAATAGCTCTTCTCATCTGAAGCATCTAGGATTCTACAACAAATTTGCTACCAATAAAACTCAGTTTCTTCCCTAACTCCCTGTTTCTTTATTTACATACCATGGAAATAAAAATGGGTGTTCCTGGAATGAGTTTTCAGTTTTTGAGAAATTTTACAAACTCTATCTCTTTTGGAAAGACACATTGCAAATTAGCATGTTAAAAACTCTGAGAAGTCATGTTAGTTCAAAACAAACTGAAAAAACCCTATTTTACAAAATTGTTTAATTTTGGAACCCATTTTTATGAAACTACAATTAATGTTTCACATTACTAATGTACTGAGGGATAATGCTCTATTCAAAGCCACATTTAGTCACTCCAGATTACAGATCCTTGATGTCAGAAAATACATATATTTTCTCCTCTGTTACAGATTTCAGCACCTTGCTAAGCATATGTGATAATCACTTATAACTATTGAGTTGATTTAATTCTAGGACATGAACCTAATCCATATGGTTCACATATTGTTGGTTTCTTTAATTAAGTTAGGTTTTAATTACTGGTGACAAGGGAACATGAATTATCCTCCTTCCACTGAAACCACTAGTTATTATATAATAAAATAGTAAAATAATCTTGTACAAATGTGTTTCCTATGCTCTGTGGATATATTTAAGGACATTAAACTATTCAAGGTATGCAGTATGATAGTTTAAGGTTAAAAAATTGATAAATTATCTAATATATTATCAGGATATATATCAAAATATAGGCTCAACAAATTCAAATCAGTAAAAGAAAATTACCTGAAGAAGGTGACAAAAAACTGCACAAGATCCATGATAGTATTGTGTTGTGAGAATGCAATCTGAAAAAGCAAAATAAAAGAAAGTTTGAAGCTTACAGAGTCTATGTTCTCCAACAGGCATAGGGGCCTTTCATGTCATTTGTATATACAATGTTTTTTAAAAATCAAGGAAGACATAGACCACCATATTATAAATCAAATATATGCTGGAATTAAACTTCATCTATAACACTAATATTTTCAATTACAAATGATGACATTTGTGTAGGCTATGACATTAAATGGTTAAAAGAACTATCATAGAAATAACTTCAGGAAGGCATGCTAAGACTTTCTTGTGAAATGACATGATATACTAAATGTGCCTAACAAAAACAAGCAAAATGATTTTTTTTAAATCTAAGAATGATCCTATTTTTATTTAATTAATACAATTGACAATTGCTTTTAAGTCAACAAAATAAATTTCAACTCTATTAAGCAAACTTGGGGATTGTTTTTTTCCTATATACTTTTGTCTAGGGAAGCATCATGTATATATGCAAATATTTTGTAATATACCATACAGAAAAAAAAATGTCACCTCATTTTAAAATATCTTAACAAGAAATGAATTTTAAAAAATGAAACAGGCCAATAAACTAAAGTTGTTCCCATATCTGTTAAGACCATACAGATCATATTTTAACACCTAGCAGAGAACTATATCATGTATTGGTCAAGAATGCAGCATCTGAGTACAGAATATCTGATTCTGAAATCCAAGTTTTCACTTACTAGTTATGTCCACTTTGGAAAACTAATTTCTTTGGGTTTCAGTTTCCTCTTATGCAAAATGGTAATAATAGCATCTACCTCGAGTGTTAGTGGAAGGAGTAACTAAATAGAAACAAAACACTTACCACAATATCAGGCATATAGTAGGTGCTCAATAAATATTATTATACTTTGCAACATGTATAAATGAAATGGTTTACATAAGTGATTTTCCTAGAAAGCTGAAGCTAAGTCCTCAAGGTGTAGGAATGTTTTGTCTCTTTTAATAATCACTGAAAGAAATCTTTCAAAAAACTTGCAATAATATTTGAGCTTCTAGCCATTACTGACCTAAATGGTATGAGATTTCCTTCCTTCCTTGAACAACAAGAAAACTGGACAAAAATCTATGAAAAAAACATTTTCAGACTTTGGTCAAGAGGCAGAGGAGGACTATAATCCCTGAGAGAAGGAAAACAAAGGAGATGACCCTACATTTGCCCGAGCAGAGCATGGTGGTCTTGCTAAATTGAGAAAAAAGAGATAAAAGTTAAAAAAGTATGAAGTATTTGGAAGTTGTGGGGCAGAGTTCAAAGAGAAGAGAATCCCCTAAACCAAATGTTTGTAATCTCTGAGTTTATTCACAGTAAAGTCATGTATATTTTAACAAAGATCTCACAATCTGATAGTTTTAGGAAGACTGGGACAAGTTTATGTTTAAGAATTTAGATGAAATAACTCCATGACTCCGTAAGTAGATATAGCCACAAAATAAAAGCTAAGAGCAAAACTGACAATAACTAATTCATTCAGCAATAATTCCTTTTTAATAACAAGAATGTATATAAATATTAGCCTAAGAAAGTAATATCCATATTTTAAAAGGTTAAGTAATCTGCTTAGATTACACTGGAAGTCACTCATAGACACAGAAATGTGCGAAACAGAATTATTTCTGAGTATTTACAATCTAATCTTCATTTTTGTATGGAAGTTTTTAAGCTAAACTTAAAAATGAAATAATCCTAAATAACAAAATAGCTATCTTGCAAGATGCAATATCTTTGTATTGTCAATGCTTTTGAAATATGCAAAAAATAACAAAATAGACAAATAAAACAAGTTATCATTAATATGTATTATGAAAAAAATAAAACTATACACAGTTAGATTTTGTATTACACTTAAAAGGTTATTTCTTATAAGATTTTGTGAAATTTTTAGTTCAAATTTAAGATTCCCCAATGCAAGGAAGTTATACTGAGGAATATTAATGGAATTTTAAAATAAGAAATATCAGTTGTTCTTATGTAAAGTAAATAAGTACAGTCAGTTGAATAGATGGTTAATTTTTTTTGCCATATGCTTATAAAACTAAATATAGTAACATTCATTTCCAACAAGTGCCTAAGTATTTGAAGAATTATGAAGCATTTATATAGGAACCGAAGAAAGATAATTGCTACAGAAGATTGGTTATAGGTAAAACTGTCTTCAAAGATTAAAGGAGGAAAAAAATATCTTTTAATGTGGAAAAGATACAAGTGAAATTTCTCCCCAGGTGATTGTCTCTGAAAACATGCTATAAATGGAGCTTATCAAAGAAAACTGGTAACAATAACTTAAATACATGGGAAGAGAATTCTGGATAAAGAAATTAAGAACTAATTAGACAATCTCCAAAATAATAACTATTTGAAATCATAATAAAGAAAATTGGTTTGGTTAAGATAAGTTGGAATAGGAAGGTAACCATAAACTGTATTGGGGAGTATCTAAATAAAAAGAGGCTTGAATAAATTAGCAAATATATTGAAAGGAGAAACTAAGAAACAAGAAATAAAATAAAATATAAAACTATAAAATAAAGTATATTAAGTAATCACACTAAATATTAACAGACTGAATTACCCATTGAAAGCAGAGATTTCCACAGTTGCTTTAAAAGCATGATTTAGCTATACATTTTCTATAGAAAAGACATCTAGAAGTGACAAATTCACATCCTAAAAAATAAAGAAATGTTAAAATATAAAATAGGCACCTGCAAATAAAAAAATGGCATATTAATACCAAAGGGGAACTAAAAGTCAAAATAAATCAAATCAAATGTAAAAGACTTATAGAAGATGTACTAATAAATCTATATGCCCCCAAACCACAGGCCCAATAAGTAAAAACCCAATGTCCTGACATACATATGGAATTTAAGATAATAGAAGGGGTTTTGCCTATTTCAAGAGCTTGTGAACACAAAGGGTTCTTGGCAAGTTCTAAAAGATTCTGGAACAGTTTGGGTCACATCAACTTTTCAAAGCAACCAGCCAAATCTCCAAATCAGTATAGGCACCATATTTAGGAAAACAGCTAAAAGTGAAATAAAAATTGAGCAAGAAAGGGTAAACCGAGACAAAGGAAAAGAGAAGGTCCAGAGTTCCAAGGCAATCAAAACAAAGACAAATTCTTCAGCCAGCCTTCAGGGAGCCACCAGACAGGTCAAAATGCAAAACCACAATTCTTTGAGGATGAGGTAAACTTTCCTCCCCTTGGTACCAGCAAACTTTACATGAATACAAGTTGCCATCTTCACAGCAGCCACCAAGCTGGGAAGTAGGGTTGGTAAGAAGGTAAATTATTATGTCATATTTCTTTCTGACTTAAATTCAGCAACTTCTTTATTCATTAAATGTTCCCTGGTTATTGAAGGTTTTCATTAGATTGTAGAGTCCCAAAATTAGATTCTGGCAGTTTTTTTAAAACAGATACTCCATTGCTTTTGTGGAGGTTCAGAGTTGTGGAGTTCCCTACTGTCATTTTCTTCAATGCCACTCTCCCATTAGCTTTTCTTTTTTTAATGTTTGCTTTTTCTATTTTTGATGAAGCTTTATATTAAATAAATGTTACATCAAAAATATAGGATATTCCCATATGTCCCACCCTCTCACCCTTCCACATTTTCCCACATTGTATCACTGATATACAGGTAGTGGCCACAAGAGGTTCTGAGGGGAGGGAGAGGGAAGAATAGGTATAGCATGGGGGCATTTTTGGAACACTGGATTTGTCTTGCATGACATTCCACTGATGGATACAGGACGTTACACATTTTGTCAAAACCTGTAAAACTAAGAGGGACAGAGTGTAAATTATAATGTAAACTATATTCCATGGTTAATAGCAATGTTTCAATATGTGTTTATCAATTGTTAACAAATATACCACACTAATGAAAGAAGTTGTTAATGTCCCATTATCTTTTAAAACCATGTCAAACATCCTTTACTCCCTACCTGTGGGTTTAATCTTCTCTTCTTAAAGTTATCAACGGTCTCTATATTGCTAAACCCAATAATCGCCAGTTGTTAGTTCTCATTTTTTGTGATTTTTTTCAGTAGAATATGACAAAGTTAACTACATCTTCTTTACTACATTTTCTTCATGCGGTTTTCAAGATACCATCCTCTCGGATTTCCCACCTTCTCCACTGATTGTTCCTTTTGTTTCTTCTGCTGTTTCCTCCCTTTCCTCCATATTTCTTAATCAGTTCTTGGTGTGTATCTTTCATCTATCCACAATGCTGTTAATCTCATTGAGTCTTGAGTTCTTAAATACCATTTATATGCCTATAATTTCCAAGTTTATTTCTCAAGCTAAGATCTCTATTTTAAACTCTAGACTTGTATATCCCCTAGTTTCTTGCTATGTTAACTTGGATATATAATATGTGTTTCAAAAACTAACATTTCCAAACTGTACTTCCTGATCTTTCCTCAAATACTTACTCTATTCTACTGCCTAATGAGCATATAAAACCATATTTGATGAGAACATTCAGTACTGATTGCCACATATTAACAGAGACATTGATAAACTGAAATATACCCAAAAAAGGTCAACCTATATCTGGGAATTATATCTTATAAAGAAGGTTGAATGAATTGGAACTTTTACATGGACTAGGGCATTAAGTACTTCTATATATTTTCAGAGTGAAATTAAAGTCAGTCAATGGATGTTATACAGTAGTATAGTTCAATTTAAGGAAACATTTCTAATTAACAGAGTACAAAAGAATTGTTTGCCTTATTTAGTAATGAGTTCTATACCTCTAAAACATTTAAGTAAAGGCTTTATTATGGCCAGAAATATTAGAGAAAATATATATATATATATATATGGCTTTTCACCTAACTCTGATGCTCCAAGGTGTTATAATTTTATAATTGCACTCTGATACTTCACAGTGTACATAGGTGAGATAATTTTATACCCATTAATTATTATAACATTATAGTATTTAATATATGCTTGATTTATGAAAGGTTTCTTTTGTTAGAGAAAATAAAGCTACTGTCACTTAGGTACTTTGTTTTAAATAGACAGTAGATATGCTGCAAAGTCAAAGCTGATGAAAGTAAACAGTTTAAAGGCTATTTGAGTATTTAAAAATAAGCAACTTTGGGAAGTGGAAGTGGCTCAACTGATAGAGCATCTGTCTACCACAAGGGAGGTCCAGGGTTCAAACCCAGGGCCTCCTGGCCCGTGTGGTGAGCTGGCCCATGTGCGTTGCTGCCACGCACAAGGAGGGCTGTGCCATGCAGGGGTGCCCCCTGTGTAGGGGAGCCCCATGTGTAAGGAGTGTACCCCCCATTGAGCTGCCCCACATGAAAAAAGCACAACCCACCCAGGAGTGGCACCACACACACGGAGAGCTGATGCAACAAGGTGACACAACAAAAAGGGACACAGATTCCCAGAGCCACCGACAAGAATAATAGTGGACACAGAAGAACACACACACAATGAATGGATACAAAGAGCAGACAACGGGAGGGGGGAGTGGGTGGGAGGTGGGGGGGTGGAGGAGAGAAATAAAACAAATCTTTAAAAAAAAGTCACTTCAAATTCTTTTAGCAACAGCTGTACTGTATAGTTTAAGTATATAAATGAATATGGTATATACACAATATATATTTGTTGTGTGTCTCTCCCTCTGTTTGTGTACATTTATTAGTTGTGAAGGAAAAAATAAAGGCAAAAAACTTTAATTGGTTTGACTGTATAATAAAGATCTTAACTGAAACAATATTAATCTTTGTATTACATTTTTTTTAAAAGATTTATTTATTTATTCCCTTCCTTGCAGCTTGTTCCTTTCTTTGCTTTCTCTTCTCTGTGTCCATTCACTGCGCATTTTTTCTGTATCTGCTTGTCTCCCTTTTGTTGCGTCATCTTTCTGTACCAGCTCTCCACAGCGCATGGGCCAGCTTTGCCTTCACAAGGAGGCCCTGGGACATGAACCCAGGGCCTCCCATATGATAGATGGGAGCCCAGCTGATTGAGCCACAGTCGCTTCCCTTTGTATTACATTTTAATTAATGTAGCTGTCATTTCTTTTGAAATAAAGTCAGTTTAATTATAGCTTGTATTATGTACATTTTTCTTACTGTATCGTCTCTTTTCTCAAAAATCTCTTTAATTTTTAATTTTATTATTTTATTATTTTTATTCATTTATTGTTTTACAAAAAAATTAAGGTGATATTTGTCAAACAAGCAGTCCTTGTGTTATAAAGACTTCATGTGGATAAGGCTGTGAAATAGGCAAAATCAAAAGGCAAATTTTTGACTTTTCATCTCTACACGCTTGCTGTCCAAATCCACCAGTTTTATAATTCTCTTTCTTTGGTGCATGAAGATACTTTTGGAATATTAATATTTGTTTAAGATTTTGTTATTTTACTTGTAAATTTCTGATAGACATTTTTATTTGCTTCCTGCTAAATTATACGTATTGTAAACATTCAATTCTTAAAGCATCATAAATCTTATGCTTACTCAAGTAATTCTAGAAATCAAGAAAATGATTTTCATTTCTTTCAACTACATAATATGCTTACCATAGTAGGCAAAGTTAAGTAGGTAGATGTTTGTATATAGTTAATTAGACTCTAATTTAGTTGTTAAAAGCCTCTGCCACTTTAATATATTATTTAATCAATTTATGTATTTTTAAACTCTACTTGAATTTAATGTAAATCATAATTTTAAACAAGTTTTTGGCCTTGCTTTAATAGACTCCTTTAAGATTTAGGTTGCCAACCATGTTAGTATTCACATATACTTAAGAAATTCTAACTGTGATTAGATGATAAATGTATTACCAATAATCTAAAAGTAAAAGAGGAAAGTATCTATGTGTGTGTGCTTCTTTTGGAATGCTGTGGATCAAGCTCTGAGTTGATTTGCATAAGTTTCTGAAAGTGAGATTTTAGTTTGGTAACACTTATTCTTTATGGCTTATAATGCAATTGTATCTTAAAAGGAAAAAAAAGGAGGGAAACGGACTTTGGCCCAGTGGTTAGGGCGTCCGTCTACCATATGGGAGGTCCGTGGTTCAAACCCCGGGCCTCCTTGGCCCATGTGGAGCTGGCCCATGCGCAGTGCTGATGCACGCAAGGAGTGCCGTGCCACGCAAGGGTGTCCCCCGCGTGGGGGAGCCCCACGCGCAAGGAGTGCGCCCGTGAGGAGCCGCCCAGCGTGAAAAGAAAGTGCAGCCTGCCCAGGAAAGGCGCCGCCCACACTTCCCATGCCGCTGAGGACAACAGAAGCGGACAAAGAAACAAGATGCAGCAAACAGACACCAAGAACAGACAACCAGGGGAGGGGGGGAAATTAAATAAAATAAATAAATCTTTAAAAAAAAAAAAAAAAAAGGAAAAAAAAGGAAAAAAAAAATCACCACTGTAGCTGCAATGTTAATAACCTGAAAAACAGAAATCGCACAGTGAGCTTGAGTACTTTGTATTCTCATATAATAGTGCTGCTCATCAACATTTATACATCACAGTTTAAATTAAATTAAAGTAGATTGAATCTAAATTACCTGTTCCTGAGTAAAGGGGATTTGGTAATTCACTATTAAGTCAATCTGCAAACTTATATAATAATTTAGATTAGATTTTTTTTTTATGAAATGATGCTAGAAATCAGCCTTCTCTTTGCAATTCTAATTTCCAGTCTCTACTAGGTGATATCACCTCACTAATAATGGGTAAGTTATACAGAACAAAATAGAAATTGAATGGAATCCCAATGCTGATGTCTGTAAATTTTTATCACAGATATGTCAGCATTTTGAACATATACGGGTCATTTAAACACAAAACAAGATAAAAGCTGCTAGTGATATAGGTATTGAAGTAAAGAAGATCTTGTATGTGATTTGAAAACAAAGGTTATCATAAAAATGTACTGATAAAGATGTCCTTATATAATTTTCTTAAACTACTCTGACACATTATTATTTGTAGTGGTTGTCTTACAAATTGTTATAAATACCAGAATTTTTCATGTTAATTTTCAAGTGTACTTTTCCTATTCTTTTTTTTATATTTCTTTTTTTTATATTTCTTTATTTTTTTAATGTTACATTCAACAAATATGGGGTCCGCATATACCTCCCCACCCCCCTCACCCCACTCCTCCCATACAACAATCTCCTCCTTCCTATTCTTTTAAGCTTCTTTTTTTTTTTTATTATACCAAGCTTGGCATAATTTCAGGAAGTGATATTAGAAATTTTTAATCAATTATATCAATCACCTAAATAGCAATATATATATAATACTTTAATCAGAAAATATAAATGAGATATATATTAATAAAACAATGTTTAAAAAATATTCTTATTGAAGGAAAGTAAAAGAATTTATGATATCTACTAGATAAGATTGGTTATGATAGATGCAAATGTTCTGTACATTCAGATAAAGGAGAAAAAGTATCAACTCTGGGAAAAAATACAGAATCACTCTGCCTTTCTATTTTTTTAAACAAAAAAATTTTATTTATACATATTAATAAAGCAAATAATCCAAAGTGTAAAATCAGTGGTATGTGGTATAATCACACAGTTGTGAGTTCATCACTTCAATCATTATTAGAGCCTTTTCATTATTTCAATAATAATAATAATAAACAAAAACCCGACAACAAACAAACAAGAAAATTCCTCACCTTTCAATCCCTCTTGTTTCCCCCTGCTATACACACCTATTTCTGGCTATTCTTGCACTATTATTTATTTATTTATTTATTTATTAAGCAGTTTTACTGAGACATTCACGCACCACATGATCTATCCAAAGTTTATAATCAATGGCTTTTGTTATAATTGAAATGTTGATCTTTCTTTTTGGAATAATGAAATTTTTCTAAAATTTTTGAGATGAATACCTTCCTATTTTAACATCTTCAAAATATACTATTCAGTCTAAAACTGGGGTTGGCAAATTATGGCCCCTAGGTCAAATCCTGCCTGCTGCCTACTTTTTGTAAGTAAAGTTTTACTGGAACTCAGTTACACCCATACATTTACTTATGGCATATGGCTACTTTTAGATTATAATGGCAGGGCTGAGGAGTTGAAACAGAGACCATATTGCTTGCAGAGCTGAAAATGTTTATTAGCTGGCACTTTTAAGGAAAAGTTTGGAGATCCCTTATCTAAACCATCACTACAAATGGTATTCAATATAAGAAGTAAAATTGTTTGAATTAGATGGCATAAGTAAAATCTGGTTTTCTAAAATTCTCTTGTAAAGACCATTTTCAACCTTTTTCATTTGTAAAATAAATCTAAGTAAAGAAGTTCTTCTACTTTGTTTTAGAAGTAATTTTTAAAAATCATTAATGGTCCTGTAAGTCTAATTCAGCATTTTTGAAAATTTTTTGGATTGTTTTTAAATATCCACATAATCCCAATACATATTTTAAATAGTTGCTATCATAGTATACAATGATTCTGTAAACGGCCATTATTTTTATATCTGCAATTTTTTCTGTCTCAGTATAATTCTCATTATTATTTTTAATACTCAAATAATTTTTCATCAGGTCAAATACTTGCATTGTCTTATTTTGGAAATTTGGAATTATTTTTATTTTTATTAAAAACACTGCAGGGAAGCAGATGTGGCTCAACTGATAGAGTATCCGTCTACCATACAGAGGGTCCAGGATTCGATCCCCAGGGCCTCCTGACCCATGTAGTAAGCTGGCCCATGCCCAGTGCTGCCACGCGCAAGGAGTGCTGTGCCATGCAGGGGCGCCCCCGTGTAGGGGAGCTCCACATGCAAGGTGTGCGCCCCTCGAGGAGAGCCTCCTGTGAAAAAAACCACAGCCTGCCCAGGAGTAGCATTGCACACACGGAGAGCTGATGCAGCAAGATAACGCAACAAAAAAGAGACACGGTTTCCCAGTGCAGCCTGACAATGCAAGTGGATGCAGAACACACAGCAAATGGACACAGAGCAGACAATGGGGGGAGGGAGGAGAAAGAAAGAAAGAAATCTAAAATAAAATAAAATAAAAACAAAACACTGCAGTCATAAATATGTTTGTACACCTCCATCTTTTATTTTTTATTTATATTTTTAGAGCAAATTGTTCCAAATTAAATTATGGAATTAAAGTATATTCACAAAGTTATGACTGAACATTGCACCAGACACTACTCTAGGCATTTTATACAGTTTATCTGTTATTCCTATCCTATGAATAGATGTTATTATCAGAATTTTATAGATGAAAAAACAAAATAATTTGTCCAATTTCATACTAAAAGCAATACATTTGGGATATTAAGCTAGGTTTTTGACACCAGGTACCATTCTCCCTATCACCAAGATGCCTTGAATTTTCTTGATTTTATTATTAAGGAGAATAAACACTGTTTCATTGATAAAATATGTCGATTGTCCTTCCTATTAAATTTCTGTTCACTTTCTGTGCATTGACAATTTTATACACCCACTTGCACAGGCACACACAAATAACATATCAGTATTAATGATGGTTCTCTGGGGAAAGTTTTTCTTAGAAATAGCCCCTCTTACAAATTTAAACCCAAAATAGAAATGTACTAAATTTAATATTTTTTTTTAAATTTAGTGATACTTTATTTGTTGGCAATTTCACTTAATTATTTCTTCTAGAGGCTTATTAAGAATGTCTGCTTCGGGCAGTGGACTTGGCCCAGTGGTTAGGGTGTCCGTCTACCACACGGGAGGTCCGCGGTTCAAACCTCAGGCCTCCTTGACCCGTGTGGAGCTGGCCCATGCGCAGTGCTGATGTGCACAAGGAGTGCCCTCCCACGCAGGGGTGTCCCCCGCATAGGGGTGTCCCCCGCCATAGGGGAGCCCCATGCGCAAGGAGCACACCCCATAAGGAGAGCCGCCCAGCGTGAAAGAAAGTACAGCCTGCCCAGGAATGGTGCCGCATACACGGAGAGCTGACACAACAAGATGATGCAACAAAAAGAAATACAGATTCCCGTGCGACTGACAACAACAGAAGCGGACAAAGAAGACGCAGCAAATAGACACAGAGAACAGACAACCGGGGTGGGGGGAGAAGGGGAGGGAAATAAATAAATAAATCTTTTTTTTTAAAAAGTATCTACTTCAAAATTAAAATAAGAATTGATTAACTTTGGCAAAAGTATTCCATTTTAGGTTTGATTCATGAACTGTTGTGTACCTTTGGATTTAATTTAAGCAGCACAGAATTCTACATGTAAAACTGTAAATTGATATTTTAATTTTTTACTAATCCCTCAAAATCGATTCTTTTGCAATTGCTTTACTTGATTTGCTTGTTTTTAGACAGGGAACAATTAATAAAATATGGACTAGAGTGGACTTATCGGTATTCTGCTATAGACTTAATGTGATTCTAGCAAGGGAAGAAATTCTATCATTGATATGGAGATAGTGGCCCCTGGTGATACTGAAGGCAGGGAGAGGGAAAAATTGGTGTAACATGGGGGCATTTTTGGGACTTGGAATTGTCCTGAATGTCATTGCAATGACAGATACAGGCCATTATATATCCTGCCATAACCTACAGAATTGAGTGGAAGAGAGTATAAACTACAATGTAAACTATAATCCATGCTTAATGGCAATGCTTTAAATGTGTTCATCAATTGCAATGAATATACCACACTAATGAAAGAAGTTATTAATGTGGGGAAGGGTAGGAGGTATGGGGAGTGGGGCATATGGGAATCCCTTATATTTTTTTTGCGTAACATTTTGTGTAATCTAAGTATATTTAAAAAAAAAATATATATATATATATAAAAGAAAATATTTATAAATTTTAACAATTTTGAAATTATAATTTTCTTTTAAATTTTATATAATTTGATGAGAATAAAAGTGGTTTTGGTATTGTTAGGTTTATAATAATGAAAGACACTGAATCATATATTTCTCCTTTTTTGTTGATTGAAGATTATATACACAAAAATACAATAATATTTTTGCATTAATTCATGTATTCAATTAATTATGTTGGATATTTTAATAAATTTAATAAAAACTCATATTAATTAGATTAGTAAAATGTAAAGCTCTCCCAAGAGTTAAGCCTTCATTTAAGAGAATACCACCACTGTGATTTGGTGGTATTTATGGAAAGCTCAGATTAGTTTAAAAAAATTAACAAGTGGAATTACAGTTTTATACAATAGACTTAAATTCGGTATTGAATGTAGTTAATAACTAAAAGTTAGGTATTAAAAAGATAAAGATGAAAGTGATACTCTTTTATAGAGTATGCCCACATGTCTGAGTAATTTGTTTATACATTCTTCACTTAGTGTGCCATCTCTTTAATAAAATGTTAGGTAATAGTGATAGATTATCTGGTTGCTAATAAAATAATTTATTTATAGTACTATATTTTAACAGTTCTGGATAACTTTTAGTTTTCCTAACACACTTGCAAGGATTGGTTCTGCTGAAATACAAATGATAAATTATTATTTATAATTATTAATTTACCAAACTATAACAGAAAAAGTATTTATTCAATATTGATTTCCTGTAGTAGACATCTGTATCAGTTCACTTAATTTTCTTTCAAGTCAAATCTGAAATGTATTCCATAATTTATTTCAAGTGCCTTCATAAATCAACAAATATTCAGACAATGAAAGAAAAGTATTGAATTAATTGTATAATGTCTCCCAGTAACATTTGTCACCCAGAAATATAAGAGTATGCTCTTTAAAGTTCAGGTGGGAAAAATGGTTTTAAAAAGTGAGGGTATCTTGCTTGCATTTTTAAGTAAATTTGAGAAATTATAATCCTATTTTCTAATTACTGCAGATAAAACAATTAGGTGATATTTGTCATCATGTTGCAGATTAATTCCTTTATAATTTTTTTTCACTAGGTAGTACAAATGATCTTTTTTTTAAAAAGTGGGAGAAAATGTGTTTCATTCAATTCTCATAATATCCTTTTTTGCCATGTTGTACATATAAAAATTTGGTGTATCGTCAAATATATTTAAAATAATTGACAGTGGTACCATACAGGCATTAATACATACATATATAACATATAAATTTTGATATATGCAAAGATCTATTTTTACAAATTGTAATTCAGAGTTATTACTTTAGATTTATCAATTTTATCACAGTTCATTTCATAAAATCTAGTTGGCAGAAGAAATTATGTAATGATTACATATTAATGTCATTTAAATTATTTAGAGTATTTTACATAAAGGTAAATAATTAGCAGAGTTATGATTCCATTTTAGTTATTATACACATTTTAAAGCTCAATTCTTAGTATATTTCAGTTAAATAATATAAATACATTGATTTATTCAGTATTCATCAACGAATTATTTTTAAGGTTTTAAAAATTTATTTATGACTACCCCTCCCTTGTTTTCGCTCACTGTTTCCTCTTTGTGCCTGTTCATTGTGTGCTCTCTGTGTCTGCTCATCTTCTCTGGCCATTTTCAACTGAGTCGCTTGTCTTTTTATCATTGAGTTGTATGATCTCTTTATATAACGTTGAAAGCAAACCCTTGTTGGATATGTGGTTTCCAAATATTTCCCCCCATTGAGTAGGTTCACTTTTCACGTCCTTGACAATCTTTTGAAGAACAAAAGCATTTAATTTTGATGTGGTCCCATTTATCTATTTTTTTCTTGCATTGCTTGTGTTTGGGTGAAATGTTTAAGAAAGCACTATCTACCATCAGAATTTGAAGATGTTTCTGTACACTTTCTTCTAGGAATTTTATGGCTCTAGCTTTTCTATTTAGGTCCTTGATCCATTTTGAGTTAATTCTTACATAAGGTGTAAGATAGGGGCACTCTTTCCTTCTTTTGGAAATGGATATCCAATTCTCCCAGCACCATTTGCTGAATATAATGTTCTGGTCTAGCTGGATGGCTTTGACAGCCTTGTCAAAAGTGACTTGACCAAAAATGTGAGGATCTATTTTCGAACTCTCAGTTCGATTCCATTGGCCAACATGTCTACCGTTATGCCTGTGCCTGTACCATTCTGCTTTTACCACAGTAGTAAAGTAATATGATTTAAAGTCAGGAAATGAGAGTCTGTCACCTTTGTTCTACTTTTTGAAGACATTTTTGGCTATTTAGGTCCTATCACCCTTCCCAATAAATTTGAAAATTGGCTTTTCCATTTCTGCAAAAAAGGCTGTTGGAAGTTTTATTGAGATTTCATTGAATCTGTAAATCACCTGGTAGATGTGGCTCCTTAACACTATTTAGTGTACCAATCCGTGAACAAAATATCCACTCATTTTTTTAGGTCTTCTTTGGTTTCTCTTAGCAATGTCTTGTAGTTTTCTGGATACAAGTCCTTTATATTGTTGGTTCAATTTATTCCCAAATATTTGATACTTTTAGTGGTATATTGTGAATGGAAGATTTTTTCCTGACTCCCTCCTTAAATTGCTTAGTAGTAGAGTATAGAAACACTATTGATTTTTGAAAAAATTTTTAAAAAGATTTTTATTATTTTTATTTATTTCTCTCCCCTTTTTCCCTGTTGTCTGTTCTCTGCATCTACTCACTTGTGTGTTCTTCTGCGTCCGCTTGTATTATCCAGTGGCACTGGGAAACTGTCTCCTTTTTGTTGTGTCATCTTGCTGCATCAGCTCTGCATGTGTGTGGCGCCACTCCTGGGTGGGCTGCACGTTTTTCTACTGATTTTTTAATTCCGGCACCCCCCCCTCCTCGAAATGGCTCCCTCGTATATTTACTCATTGTTTTTGTTTGCTGTTTGCTCGTTATTTATTCCTCATTGCTCGCTGTCCATTTGTTTTTTCTTTAGGAGGTAGCAGAAACTGAACCCGGGACCTCCCATGTGGGAAGCAGGCACTCAACTGCTCGGGCCATATTCACTCCCTGCTTGTTTTGTTTTTGCTCATTGTCTGCTTGTGTCTGTTCATTGCTTTTTCTTGTTGAATGACTGTTGTTTTTTTGCTAGTTGTCTGCTCATTGTTTTTGCATGATATTTGCTCATTGTCTGCTTATTGTCTTTCTTCTTTAGAAGGCACCAGGAATCAAATCCAGGACCTCCTGTGTGGGAGGTGGATGCTCAAGTGCTTGAGTCATATCTGCTCCCCCCACTACTGATTTTTGTGTATTAATCTTATATCTCACAATTTTGCTAAAGTCATCTATTAGCTCTAGTAGCTTTGCTGTGGATTTTTCTGCATTTTCTAGCTAGGTAAAGGATCATGTCATCAGCAAATAACAAAAGTTTTACTTCTTTTCTATTTAGGTGCCTCTTATTTCTGTTTCATGCCTAATTGCTCTAGCTAAAACTTCTAGCACATTATTGAATAATGGTGGTGACCTTTGGCATCCTTGTCTTGTTGCTGATCTCAGCAGGAAAGTTTTCCATCTTTCACCACTGAATACAACACTATTTGTATTTTTTCAGATATGCACTGTATCATGTTGAGAAAGTGGCCTTTCATTCCCATTTTCTATTCCTATCTATCCCTTCAAGAAAGTATACTGGTTTGTCAAATGCCTTTTCTGCATGGATCAAGATGTGATCATGTGATTTTTATCCCTTGATTTATTAATGTGATATATTACATTGATTGATTTACTTATGTTGAACCACCTTTGGATACTTAGGGGGAAAACCCACTTAATCATGATATATAATTCTTTTAATGTGCTGTTGGATTTCATTAGTGAAGATTTTTGCATCTATATTCATTAGAGAAATTGTTCTGAGAACTTTCTTTTCTCATAGTATCTTTAACCGGCTTTGTATTAGAGTGATGCTGGTTCACAGAATGAGTTTGTTAATATTCCCTCCTGTTCAATTTTTTGGAAAAGTTTGAGCAAGAGTGGTATTAGATCTTCTTTGAATGACTGGGAAAATTCACCTATGTAACCATTGGTCCTGGGCTTTTCCCTTTCGGGAGGTTTTTTGTGACTGTTTCAATCTCTTTACTTGTGAGATCCAGCAGCACACATACTAAAATTGGAATGATACAGAGATTAGCGTGGACCTCAGATTGCTCATTACTACTGTATAGAAATCCTACTGCTTTTGTATATTACTCTTGTATCCTGCCACTCTGATGAATTCATTTATCAGCTCTAGTACCACTGCTGTAGACTTTTTAGGACTTTCTAAGTATAGGATCATATGATCTGCAAATAGCTAAAGTTTTACGTCTTCCTTTTCAATTTTGATGCTTTTTTTTCTTTCCTTGCTTGATTGTTCCACTTAGAACCTCTAGCACTATACCCAACAATAGTAGTGACAGTGGGCATCTTTGTTTTTTTCCTGAAATCAATGGGAATTCTTTCAGTCTTTCACCATTGAGTACAATGTTAGCTATGGGCTTTTCATATATGCCCTGTAATATGTTGAAGTTTCCTTCAATTCCTACATTTTGGACTATTTTTATTAAGAAAGGATTTGTATTTGTTGAATGCCTCTTTTGTATCAATGTAGATTATCATGTGATTTTTCTTCTTCAAATTATTAATGTGTCATATTATGCTGATTGATTTTCTTGTGTTGAGCCACTCTTGAATGCCTGGGGAAAAAACCACTTGATTATGAAGAATACTTTTTTTAATGTACTGTCAGATTTAATTAGTGAGTATTTTGTTGATGATTTTTGCAACTGTATTAATTAAGGAAATGGGTTTGTAATTTTCTTTTTCATAATATTTTTATCCGGCTTTGGTATCAGGGTGATTTTGGCTTCATAGAATGAGTTTCATAGGATTCCTTCTTGTTCAGTTTTTTTAAAGTGTTTGTATAAGATTGGTATTAAAAATTCTTTGAATGCTTGGTAGAATTCATCTGTGAAGTCATCTGGCCCTGTGCTCTTCATTCTGGGGAGGTTTTATGACTGTTTCAATCTCTTTACTTAGTGATTGGTTTGTTGAGTTCCATTTCTTCTAGGATCAGTGTAGGTTGTTCATATGTTCCTAGGAATTTTTCCATTTCATGTACATTGTCTAAATTGTTGGCATGTGGTTGTTCATAGTTTCCTTTTATGAAGCTTTTATTTCAGTAGGGTCAGTATTAATGACATCATTTTCATTTCTGATTTATTTGTATCTTCTCTCTTTTTCTTTGTCAGTTTAGCTAAGGGTTTGTCACACATTTTGTCAATCTTCTTGAAGAACAAGTTTTTGGTTTTGTTAATTCTCTGTATTGTTTTTTTTCTCCTAACTTCATTTATTTCTGCTCTGATCTTTGTTATTTCATCACTTTTCTTGTTTTGGGAATAGTTTATGGTACTTTTTAGTCCCTCCAACTGTGTAGTTAGGGTATTGATATTAGCTCTTCCTTCTTTCTTAATACAAGCATTGAGGGTATAAATTTCCCTCTCAGCACTGCCTTCACTACATCCCATATGTTCTGACACATTGTCTTCTTGTTTTCATTTGTCTCAAGATATTTATTGATATTTCTTGCAATTTCTTCTTTGACCCACTGATTATTTAAGATTGTGTAGTTTAATCCCCATATATTTGTGAACTTTCCCTTTTTCTGCCTGTTGTTGATTTTCGGCTTCATTCCATTATGGTCAGAGAAAGTGCTTTGTATAATTTTGATCTTTTAAAATTTACTAAGATCTGTTTTGTGACCCAATATATGGTCTGGAGAAGGAACCATGAGCACTTAAGAAGAATGTATATTCTGCTGTTTTGAGGTGCAAAATTCTGTATATGTCTATTAGGTTTAGTTTATTCATCATATTTTTCAAGCTCTCTGTTTCTTTGTTGACCCTTTGCCCAGATGTTATATCTAATGCGAGTGGTGTATTGAAGTCTCCAATTATTGTAGAGACATGTATTTCTCCCTTCAGTTTCGCCAGTGTTTGCCTAATGTTAATTGGGGCAGGCTGGTTAGGTGTATATACATTTATGATTGTTAATCCTTCTTGGTGAATTGTCCCTTTTATTGAATATTGTTTTTCTCTGCCTCTAAAACAGCTTTGCTTTTAAAGTCTATTTCATCTAATATAAGTATAGCTACTCCAGGCTTTTTGTTTGTTTGGTTTTATTTTTCTGTTACTGCATGCATAGAATATATTTTCCTAGCCTTTCACTTTCAATCTATTGTATCCTTGGGTCTAAGGTGAGTCTTTTGAAGACAGCACATAGATGGCTTCTATTTTCTTATTCATTTTGTGAGTCTGCGTCTTTTGCTGGGGAAGTTTAATCCATTAACATTCAACGTTATTCCTGTAAAGGCAGTTCTATTTATTCTTAAGAAAACTTGCAGTAATTGGACATATTTCATTTGTCCATTTCATTAAGGATATTGAATTTATGGAATTTAAGTTTTTTGTAATATTCTATTACCCCTTTAATGCCTGCAGAGTCTATAATGATGTCCCTTCTTTCATCCTTCATATTAGTAATTTGTGACCTCTCTTTGCTTTTTTAGTCTGGCTAGACATTTACTAATCTTTTTGGTCTTTTAAAAGAATCAGCACCTGATTTTATTGATTTTTTTCTTGTTTTTCTGTTTATAATCTATTACTTTATCTTCTTATTTTAAGCTATGTGAATCCAGTTATTAAATGAATAAACTAAATTCAATGTATTATATAAACTGTTTGTTTATGGTACAATGCAGAAGTTGGCAAACGTTTTCTGTAAATGGCAGATAGTAAATATGTTAGGCTATGTCAGTCACCCACACTCTTTGTTCCATATTCTTCTAGATTTTTGTAATGATTTTTTTTAAATGTTGGGGAAAAAACACAATCTTAATCTCAGAGTTGTAGAGTCAATGAGCTTCATTTGACCAATGAGTTACAGTTCACCAGCCACTGTCATAGAGTAACCATTAATTATGGAATCCTTTCAAACAGGCAACAATTAGAATTTATGTTTTTATTTCATATCTGTATTTAGAAGATCATTCAAATATTTCCTAAAACTAAAAATTATTTTAATTATTAAAACTAATCTAAAGTAAATTTCTCTTAAAATAGTTTCAAGTCCATAATAAAATCTTTACACATGAATATTTCAGATGCCCAAACAATACCACATTGTTTTCTCTTAGCTGTTGACATATTATTAATTTAAAATAATTGCACACTTAGGTATTGTCAATCCAATAGGCAACCCAATTGGCATTCTATATTTGGAAATGGATGGGGAAAAAAAATAAAAAGTAACACATATCTAAGAACTCAAGAAAGTACCTTCACTTCCCTTCTGGCAATAATTGAATAAAATTCTAGGAGAGAACTCCACAGAATTAAAAAAACAAACAAACAAAATCCAGCAACTCTAAGAATTGGATATAACACAGAAAGCACCTACCCGAAGGCAGTGGAATGTGAACAGAAGCAGACAGATGCTAGTAGGGAGTACAAACTCAGAGGAAGCAGGGAGGATGGAAGATGGCTGCAGGAATTAAATATCCATCTTCAAAGCTTGTTATCTGAGGCCAAGTAAAGTATAGGTAGAATAGGGAGAAATGGTGATGGTACCACTAGACCAGGGGTTCTTAACCAGGGTCCACAGACCCCAAAGGGGTCCATGGAAAGATTTCAGGGGATTTGTGAGCTTGAACTGAAAATTCAAAAAAAAAAAAAAAAAATCATTCTTATGGGGACAAGTTGGTGAGGGTGTGATATATTTATTAAATAATACACAGTATAGTGTGGACTTAGTAAGGGGTCCGTTGTTTTCACCTGACAGGCAAAGGGGTCCGTGGAACAAAAAAGGTTAAGAACCCTTGCACTAGAGAAACTACTGTCTCTTGAATTAGGAGAAACATAAAACTGAAGGATGAAAAATGTGCTGCCAAAGAGAGGGGAAGACACCCAATGGAAATGAGCCATATAGGGGTTTCCTACATTCTTTGCTCTCATATGTCTTTCATATCCCTGAATCACATATGCACAGAACACTCAAAGAAGCTCAGCTAAATACAAAATATCAAAACTCAGATCAGAAATGCCTCTCAAGAAAGAGAGTGGGCAATAAAGTACAGCTAAGATAACTGCCTGCTTAATATATGGAACAACATATATTGGAGAAAAATAACAAAATACAGACTCTTCACAATTTAACATTCAAAATGTCCATGATCAGTTTCCAAACTATGTATGAAGAAAACGAGACACATTCTCAAGAGAAAAGAAAATCTACTAAGACTGGCCCAGAGTAGGTACTGATAGTGGAACTAGAAGACAGTGATGTTAAAGAGACTATTAAACCTACCCTTATATAGTTTCACACAATATGCCATCAATCAATGCAAACTAGGAAATCTCTGGGGAGAGAGAAATGATAAAGAAAACCGAATAGAAATTCAACCGAACACTAAAATATATGAAATAAAACATTTCTTCTATCAATCAATTAAAGAAGACAAAGAAAAGATTGAGTAAACTCGAAGACAGAAAAATATAAATCATCCAGTGTGAAATACAGAGAGAAAAATGACTGAAACTGAGGGAGCAGTTAGATAATATAAAACAATCCAATATACATGTAATTGAAATCTAAAAAGAAGAGAAGACAGGGAATGAGGCAGAGAAATATTTGAAAAAACAATGGTCGAAAATTTCCCTAATTAGATGTTTAGTGAACACCAAGCAAAATAAACATGAAGAAGCCCACAATGAGACTAGTCAAATGGGTATAAAGAATAAACCTTGATATCAGCAAGATAAAAGGCACATACATATCAGAGAACTGATCTGTATGTGATTGATTAATGATTGATTCCTTCTAAGGAATCTTGGAAGCCAGAGAGTAGAACAATACATTTGAAGTATACAATGAAAAATAAACCTATCAATCAAGATTCATATAGCGAAGCAAAATACCCTTCAACAGTAAAATGAATATAAAGACATTCAGATAAAAGAAATTAAGATAATTTCTTGCCAGCAGACCCACACTCTAAGAAATGTAAAAGTTAAAACTGCAAGAAAATATAACATATGGATACTCAGATCTGTAGAAAAAAGGTTAAGAGAATCAGAAATGGTAAATATCAGAGTAAATTTAAAAAGTAAACATTTTCCTATACCTTTTTCCTTTGAATTTCTCTAGAGATTATATACCTATTTAAGCCAAAATTTATGACATTACCTTGTAGGGTTTATAATGAAGGAAATGAAACATACATAAGATAAAAGATAGGGATACAGATCTCTACAATGAAATTATTCTATATCTTATATGAAGTTGTACAATATTAAATGTGTGTATTTAAAAGTTAAGATTGGTAACATTATTACAAAGTCAATAAAAAAAATTAATTAAAAAAAAAAAAAAAAAGTTAAGATTGTATACTGTAATCCCTAAATTAACCACTTAATAAAATAATATGAAAAAGTAACTCTAGTGTAAAAGTTAGTATGTGCAAAGTGTAAACCATAATGTAAACTATAGACAGCATTGGTCAGTAGCAATGCTTCAAAATGTGGTCATCAACTGTAACAAATATACCACACAAATGAAAGATGTTAATGGGGAAATATGTGGGAGAAGGAGAGAGTGGGATATATGGGAATCCCCTATATTTTCAATGTAACATTTGTGTAATCTAAAGCTTCTTTAATGAAAACATGGGGGTGAATAGCAATATGAAATTTAAAATAGAATTAATGAATTTTTCAAGTTATTGTATTTATAAAAGGTAGCAAGGAGGAAAATGGGTGAAAAAGAAGAGATAAGTAGAAAACTAATAATACAAAGACCAAAACTCAAGTGTTTCAATGTTAATGGATTAAACATGCCAATTAAAAGGCAGAAATTATAATGGAAAAAACTATCATATCCAAATAGTTGCTGTTAAGGGCAATATATTAATATAAAGATGCAGATAGGCTGAGAATATATGGATAGGAAAAGATACATCATACAAATAGTAAACATAAAAAGGCTGAAATAGCTATACTAATTCAGATAAAATAGATTTCAAGTTTTCCATTCATCATGGAATTATACATATTAAAAATGTATATAGTTTCTAAATACATGAAGAAAAAATTGACACATGGGAGTAATGGGCAAATACTCTTAATTGAAGATTTTTATCACCCTTTTCTCAGCAGTTGCTAGAATAACTAGGGAAATAGGCAAAGACATAGAATATTGGAACAAGTATAACAAGAAAAATGCTCTTTTTAAAGATAAATAAACTTTAAAAGTTTCTAGCTAAACTGATGAAGACAATTATAAAATACACGAATTACCAACATCAGAAGGAAAGAAAAGACATCACATCACTTCTTATTTTACAGATATTAAAATGATAAGAAGGGATTATTATGAACACATTTATGTTAAAAAAAATTCAACAACGTAAATGAAATGGGCAAGTACTTTGAAAGACAGAAGTTGCCAAATTAGAGGTAAATAAAAATAGAAAACTTGGATAGTCCTAAGGCAATATATAAATTGATTTTATATCTTCCCACATAGGAAATTCTAGGCCCAGGTGACTTCACTAGTAAATTCTATCATAAATGAAAGGAATAAATCATACAAATACCATGCAAATTCTTTCAGATGGTAGTCAAGGCGAAAACACATCCCAGATCATTTTATGAGGTTAGTTAACCTCATACTAAAACCCAACAAAGACATTATTAAAAAAAATACTACATGCATCCCATATTAGTAATTTGAAATCAGAAATACCTAAAAGACCATTACCAGGTGGGATTTAACCCAGAAATGTGAGGTTAATATAACATTTGAAAGTCAATATAGTTTAACCACACCACTAAGAAAAGAAAATGCACAAATATACAGCTAACATGTGCGCTACCAGTGTCGCAGAAAGTCAAGAGAATGGAAAAGGGGCAGAAAGAATATTTGAGGAGATAATGACTGAAAATTTCCCAAACCTTATGAAAGACATAAATATCAATATCCAAGAAGGACAATACACCACAAACAGAATAAATTTGAATAGATCTACCCTGAGACACCTATTATTCAGATAGACAAAATCAGACATAGAGGATTCTGAAAGCAGTGCAAGAAAACTATAGCATCACATACAAAGGAATCTCAATAAGATAAAGTGCCAACCTCTCATCAGAAACTATGGAGGTGAGAAGAAAGTGGTATGATGTATGTAAGGTACTGAAAGAGAAAAATTGCCAACCAAGAATTCTGTATCTGGCAAAAATGTCCTTTAAAAATGACTGTGAGTTTAAAGTCATCATAGACAGACAAAAACTGAGAGCACATTACAAAAAGACCAGAATTAAAATAGCTGTTATAGGGATTGTGGCAGCCTGAAAGGAAAAAAAAAAAAAACAAGGGTGAGAGACTTGGAGAAGAGTATGAAATGAAGATTAGTAGGAAGGGTAAATTAAAGGATAAAAAGACAGACAATAGTATGATATGGCAATGGAAAAAAGGACGAAATGGATGAAGTTAACAATGCCTTTACAGTAAGAACACTGAACGTTAATAGCTTGAACTCCCTAATCAAAAGACATAGACAGATAGAATGGATTAAAAAATATGTAAGTCATCTATATGCTGTTGACAAGATAACCACTTCAGATATAAGGACACAACCAGATTGAAAGTGAAATGTTAGAAAAAACTATTCCACGCAAATAGTAACCAAAAAAGAGCTGGAGTAGCAATACTAAGAGCAAACAAAATAGATTTAAAAATGCAAAACTGTTTTAAGAAGATATATATATATATATATGATTATATATTAACAAAAGGGCAAGTAACCAAGAAGAAATAACTATAATAAATATTTACGCACCTAACCTGAGTACCCCAAAATACATGAGGCACGCACTTGTAAAACTGAAGGGAGAAATAAATGTTTCTACAATAATAGTTCATATACCACACATACATACACTTCATACACCACTCTCAAGATTGGATAGAACATCTGGACAGAGGATAAAGAAACAGAGAGCTTGAATAATATGATAAATGAATTAGACTTAAGAGACATTTTATAGAGCATTACATCCCAGAACAGCAGTATATACATTTCTTTTGTATAAGAATATATACAGACCGTATGTAAGGTCATAAGACAAGTCTCAATAAATCTAAAAAGACTGAAATTATTCAAACACTCTGATCATAATGGAATGAAGCTGGAAATCAATAATGGACAAAAAAGAGGAAATTCACAAATACATGGAGATTAAACAAAACACTCTTAAATAATCAGTGGGTCAAAGAAGAAACTGCAGGAGAATTTAGTAAATATCTTGAGATGAATGAAAATGAGAAAACAATATATCAAAACCATGGGATATGGCAAAGGCAGTGCTGTTTACATTTTAAAAGAAGAGGTAAAATTGAAGATCTAAGTGCATACCTGAAAGAACTAGAAAAAGAACAGCAAACTAATTCCAAATCAAGTGAAAAGAAAGAAACAGCAAAGATCAGAGGAGAAATAAATGAAACTGTGAACAAAAAAAGAGAATCAACAAAACCAAAGGTTGATTCTTCAAGATCAACAATACTAACAAACCATTAGCTAGACTGACAAAAGAAAAAAGGGAGAAAATGGAAATTAATTAAATCAGAAACATGCGAAGGGACATTACCACTGACCCTGCAGAAATAGGAGAGATCATAAGAGGATACTATGAACAAAGTATGCCAAAAACTAAACAGTGTAGATGAGATGGACAAATTCCTACAAACACATGAACCACCTACACTGACCTAGAAGAAACAGAAGACCTCAGCAAAACAATCACAAAGTAAACAGATTAAAACTGTCATCAAAAACCTCCCAAAGATGAAAAGTCCAGTAACAGATGGTTTCACAGATGAATCCTACCAATCATTCAAAGACATCTAATACCAATCTTGCTCAAGGTCTTCAAAAAAAATTGAACATGAAAGAATGCTACCAAACTCATTTTATGAAGCCAACATCACCCTATTACCAAAACCAGATACAAATAATACAAAAAAAAAAAAAAGAAAAAAAAGAAAAGGAGATTATAGACCAATATCTCTAATAAATATAGATGCAAAAATCCTTAAATAAATATTTGGAAACCAAATCCAACACCACATCAAAATAATTAAACACCACTATCAGGTGGGTTTCATACCAGGTATGCAAGGGTGGTTCAACACAAGAAAATCAGTTAGTGGAATAAACCATATTAATAAATTGAAGAATAAAAATTATATGATTATCTCGATTGATGCAAAACAGGCATTTGACAAAATATAACATCCTTTCTTGATAAAATCACTCCATAAGATTGGAATACAAGGAAGCCTTTTCAATACCATAAAGTGCATATAGGAAAAACCTACAGGTAGCATTGTACTCAATGACGAAAGACAAAGTTTTCCTGCTGAGATCAGGAAAAGACAATGATGGCTATGGCCACAACTTATTCTATATTGTGCTGGAAGTTCTAGGTAGAGGAATTAGGCTAGATAAAGAAATAGGAAAGGAAGAAGTAAAACTTTGACTATTTGCTGATGATATGATCTTATATCTAGAAAGTCCTGAAAAATCCACAACAAAGCTACTAGAATAGACGAGTTTAGCAAAGTGGTGGAATACAAGATTAATACACAAAGTCAATAGCATTTCTTTACACTACTAATGTGCAATCTGAGGAGGAAATTGGGAAGAAAATTCCATATATAATACTGACTACAAGAATCAAATATAATAAGCTTAGCTAAGAACATAAAGGACCTGTATTCAGAAAACTACAAAACATTGCTAAAAGAAACCAAAGAAGACTCAAATAAATGGAAGGACATTCTGTGTTCATGCACTGAAAAACTAAATATCCTTAAGATGTCAATTCTACCCAAAGTGATTTACAGATTCAATGAAATCCCAATAAAAATACCAACAGCCTTTTATGCCGCAATGGAAAAGCCAATTACCAAATTCCCATTTTATTATTCATGACATATATAGAAATGTTATAACTCAATAATAAAAATATTTATGACCCAATTATAAAAATGGGCAAAATACTTGAATAGACAATTGTCCAAAGAAGAAACACAAATGGTAAAAAAAACATGAAAAATGTTCAACAACACTGGCTATTAGGGAAGCAACTCAAAGCTACAATGAGATATCATTTCACACCTACAAGAATAGCCACTATTAACAAAACAAAATTTTAAGTGATGGAGAGGATGTGGAGAGATAGGAACGCTTATTCTCTGTTGGTGGGAATGCAGAATGGTACAGTCACTGTGAAAGACTGTCTGGCAGTTACAAACGAAGTTGAATACAGACTTGCCAGGTGACCCAGGAATACCACTACTAGGGACATACCCAGAAGAAGTGAGAGCAGTGACAAGAACAGACATCTGCCAACCGATGTTCTTAGTGGTGTTAGTCACAATTGCCAAAAGATGGAAACGACCCAGATGTCCATCAACTAATGAATAGATAAACAAATTGTTGTATATGCACATGTTGGAGTATTATGTAGCTATAAGAAGAAATGAAGTCTTGAAGCATATGACAACATAGATGAAACTGGAGGACATTATGCTGAGTGAAGCAAGTCAGACACAAGAGGACAAACACTGTATGATTGTGCTATTATGAACTAAATATATTGTGTAAATTCATGGTATTAATAATTAGAATACAGGTCACCAGAAAATAGAGTGAGGGTAGAGAATGGAAAGCTGAGGGTTAAGCTGTGCAGCATTGGTAAGAGTTTGTTGGTAAATCTTTGGAAATGAATAGATATGGTGAAAGCAGAGCTATTATATGGGTATAAGACTGGTTGAAAGGGAAAGTCTAAGGACATGGATATTACTAAAAGGAAAGCTAAAAAAATGTAACCTGGGACCGTGTAACATAGTGAAACTTCATGTAAAATATGAATATGTATAATATTGCAAATATAAGACTCCTTTTACAAAATATAAATATGAATAAACCTAAAGAGATGGAAACAGAATAGCATCTATGTATGGCAGGGGAAATAGACTGAGAGATGATGAGTTTGTTTTTGTTTTTGATTATTATTATTGGAATAATGAAAATGCTCTAATAATGATTGAAGTGATGAATGCACAACTGTGTGATTATACCAAATACCATCGATTGTACACTTTGGATGGGGTTTATGTTTTATTAATATGTATCCATAAAATTGATTTGTTAAAAAAATTAAAGCATCTATACATTCTTCACAGTGCATTAAAATACAAATAATAAACGTAATAAAAATTTTATGCTTTGTGTATATGTGAGATATATGTAAGATATATAGCAGAGATAGAGCACTATATTTATATCTCCTTCATCTCATCTTCTTTAAGTCTTTCATGTTCTTATAGGCATATTTAAAACATATCCATTAAATATAGTCCTTAACATAATTGACTATATTATCCTTTTTGCTATTTCTCTACTTGAGTTCTCAAGCATACTCTTAAACCAAAACTTGAACTCCTTCTATTTGCTACCTTTACTGCAAATCAAAACTCCCCATTCTAGGAAGAAAGGTGATATTAATTTAGGTTCCTATTTTACCTCTAACTGATCATTGATCAAGGTGGGGAGCTGAACAACTTCCTGGTTTACTGGTTTGAAATGCAAGATCCTAGATCAGATTCCTTTCTAATGTCAGAAACATTCAAATTCTATACAAATAATTGCAGGTATACTAGAGATTATTTTCAGTGTGTGTCTATATGCAGTGATTGGGAGATGGGGTGAGGAAAAGATTTAGCTATTATTAAACTTAGCCTCATAAAGAAGGGCAATATTATTTTCTCTGAAAAATTTTAGATGGAAAAACCAGCACTGAAAGAAATTGATTACTCAGAACCTCAAAATGAATCAGAAACAAATTTCTATTCATGTGCAATACCAAAATTGCATTGTTTATATAATCTATATTTTTATATTATTACATTGCTATATTACATGTGCCTTTAATCATTATAGCCAGAATAAACATCCTAATAGCATAATTGAAAACAAGTCGGCAAAACATGAAAAAATCCATAAGTGAATGAAGTCTCATCATAAAGAAATTCCTGTAAGAGCCAATTGCTTTGTAACTGCTATTAAATTATTCTCAATCTGGACTGAAATAGTGATCAGTACCATCTGGTTTTATTTCACACATTGGATTCAACTCAAATATTATAACTGCCAATGACTTGGGAAAATAATACTCTTAAAGATCATACAATATTAAAATATTCTGCCTGATGGTATTTGCTGTATTTAATTTTTTTAAATCTCCTTTGCTCATTAATTTTCCCTGTCTAATGCACTCTGGGGTAAATGGCCTGCTAAAGAGGACACTGAAAAGTTTTTCAAAAATTACAATTAACTGTAAATTGTATGTGACATCACTAATTTTCAACTATATTTTCAACAACCTAAAATAACCATATGATTTCTTTTTCATTGCAAAGGCATATTCCTTCAACCTAGGCTTTAAAATTCAACTTTTTTTTTTATCAATGAAACCTCAGTTCTATGATGCCATTATTTTGACATCGTGTAAGGATAGGGGCAAAATTACCAGGGCAATTATGAAGCACCTACTAAATCATCTTTGTAAGCTCTATCTTCTGGAACACACCTCACTCAACGTATTCTGTTTCACCATTCCAAGTTTAATGGACAGAAGAGAATAGTTTTTATATTGGATATGTGGGAGTAGTGTATATTGTATATATTAATTACTGTGATCTATAGCTCTTGTGAAGAGAAGCTTAATAATTAGGAAAAAAGAAAAGAAAAATATAGGATGTAGAATTTTTCCAAATCAATATGTATTCTATATCTAACATTTAAACTCTTCGCTATATTCCATTTTACTATTAAGGGAACCTGGCATTATATTGGGCTTCACTTTTCAGGAAGTGTTGGATCACAGAGTGGTTCAACAATGGCAGCAGAGGAATACTGATATGGGATGTTATTGACAGGGGACATATGGTTGACAGGGAGTTATACAGGGCATGTGTCCGGGGTGCATGGAAATGTTTGGATATACTCATAGTGGAAATAATTAAAAACAACAGCTGGGGGGGGGGTGCTGGGTTCCTGGCCGGGGGGGCTCTGTCGTGGTCCCTAGGGGAGCAGCGGCAGTCCCCCGGGTGCAACAGCAAGGACCAGGAAGGAATGAGGGTCCAACAGTGAGCCCCTGATACTAATGACTATGCCTGTGAGCCTATACACCTGAAATAAGAACAAGGCCTAGAGCAGCACTGTGCCTAAGAGTTCCCTCCTGACAGCCTCCGTGTTACTCAAATGTGGCCAGTCTTGGAGCCAAACTCAGCATGTAAATGCACTGCCTTCCCCCCAGCGTGGGACATGACACCTGGGGATGAGCCTCCCTGGCGCCAAGGGATCACTACGAAGTACCAGCTGATGACGTAACTAGAAAATGACCTTGAATTAAAGGTTCAATGCGGACCAGAATACCCCTGTCTACATATAATAACAGGAGTTAAAAATGCTTTTTGACCTAAATTAAGGGGGAAATGGAAAGGTCAAATGAGTTTATATGGCTATGAGTCTCTAAGAAAGAGTATGGAGGTTGTCAGAAGGATTGCCCCTTATGCACACCTGAGCAGAGTCTCAGAGAGAGATAAAGTAGATACAACCCCAGGTATTGGTTCTTCTGAGGGCTAAAGAGACCCACAGGTTTTATGGTTATGGCAGATGGAGTTCACTGCCATGTCAGTTGGCCCTTCTTTGGAGTTGGTGTTTCTGCGTGATGGAGCTGGACTCAGATGTGATCTCTTTTCACATGCCTTTCCTGTTACTTTACCGGAATTGTAGTTGGTGCTGGGGTTTAAGATATATCTAGGGGATCTGAATATCTGGACTGACAATATGATAGCCAGGCCCTGAGCCTCAACAGACTTCAGCTCCTACACTCTGGTTTATTGGACTTACCCCACTCAGCTAACATGGAGTTGAAGAATGTCAACCACCACACCATGGAGCCAAGAGTGCCTACAACTGAAAGCAGGATGATTGCATCCAGTATCCATGTGGAATCTAAGCCCCCTCTTGACATAGATGTGGAATGGACACAACCAATCCAAGGTCCACAGGAAGGAGGAATACAGTAAGGATTAGAGTGGACTTACTGATATTCTATTCATGAACTATTGTGGTTAGTAATTGAGAAAATGTGGCATTGGTGTGGAGAAAGTGACCATGGTGGCTGCTGGGTGCAGGGAATGGGAGGAAGAGATGAGATGTGGAGGCATTTTCCAGACTTGGAGTTGCCCTGGGTGGTGTTGCAGGGACAATTACCAGACATTGTAGATCCTCCCATGGCCCACTGGATGGAACGTGGGAGAGTATGGGCTATGATGTGGACCATTGACCATGAGGTGCAGCGATGCCCAGAGATGTACTCACCAAATGCAATGGATGTGCCATGATGATGGGGGAGAGTGTTGCTGTGGGGGGAGTGGTGGGGTGGGGGTGGTGGGGGTGAATGGGGACCTCATATTTTTTTAATGTAATATTTTTTAAAAATGTATTAAAAAAAAGGAAGAGAATAGTGTATTAATATTCAAAGTATCCAAAATTAGATAGTAGAATTTTATTTCTTTGAAATTTTATTTTGTTTCCTCACTAAGTATTCAAGTATTTTGTAATGCAAATGGTTTTCTTATTCATCTAATATGAATCCATATGAGTAAAATAATTTTATTTTTGAACATGCTTTACCCTATTACTGAGTAATACTGGTGGCTATACTGCCTACTTTTACCTTTTAGACATAAACCTGATTTCAGATATTTTAGTGATTGGACTGAATGATGAATTTGGCTTAGAGGACTTCACTCTACAAAGGAAGTTCCCTTTTGGACACTTAACAAATTACAGAAGAAATGTCTGTTTATGAAAAAAGAAGCACAGTTTCTACAAGAGTGTTGTAAGCATAGATTGCATACAGACATACATTAGCCAGTTTTCCTTATGTTATAACCCTTCCATTTGTAAATTAAAACCTGAGGTCTGTTAAGTGACCTCATAAATATGCTATTACTATAATCAGGAACAGGTAGCGGCAGCAGCAGACTTGGTCCAGTGGTTAGGGTATCCGTCTACCACATGGGAGGTCCGCAGTTCAAACCCCAGGCTTCCTGGACCCTTGTGGAGCTGGCCCACGCACAGTGCTGATGCGCGCAAGGAGTGCCCTGCTACACAGGGGTGTCCCCCGCGTAGGGGAGCCTCACGCGCAAGGAGTGTGCCCCATAAGGAGAGCCGCCCAGCATGAAAGAAAGTTCAGCCTGCCCAGGAATGGCGCCACGCACACGGAGAGCTGACACAAGATGATGCAACAAAAAGAAACACAGATTCCCATGCCACTGACAACAACAGAAGCGGACAAAGAAGAAGCAGCAGCAAATAGACACAGAGAACAGACAACGGGGGCGGGGGAGGAGTTAGATAAATAAATAAAATAAATAAATAAATCTTTAAAAAAAAAAGAACAGGTAGCATTGCCAATTCAAATTTTTTAGCCTGTCATTTTAAAGATTCTGTTTTTCATTTTTACAGTTTACAATACTGTGTTTGAAAAAAAAATCCTTTAGCCTCAAAAAATTTCTTTGACATGATTTTCATGTTCTTTGAATTTCAATATAGGTATAATCTTAATGCAAAAGTAATTCTTGCTTTCTTGTACAACTTGACCTTTAGCTAAAACAAAACAGTTCTAAGACTTTCTATTTAGAACATTGAGACACAGTTCTCTAGTAATTACTGCAATCATTACTCATTTACCAAACATGTGTAAATAAAAATGCTAGATTCTTTGCTAATTTTTAAAATAATATGGCTAAAAACTTCAACCCATGACTTCAAATATCTTCAAGTTAAATGGAGTAAAAAAATAGGTAAGCTAATAATCACAGTATATAGTGTTAACAAAGTATAAAACTTAAGAACTAGAGTCAGAATGTATTGATTTCCATTTTAACTCCATTACTTCCTGCCTGGATACCTTCTAATCCTCTGTTTCCTCTTCTCTAAAATGGAGTTAATGGCATTTTATGGGATATTCTGGGGATAAAATTAATTAATTATAAAAAACACTTACACAGTACTGGTCCAATAGTAAGCACTCATTTAATAGTAATGTGGCAAAAGTATGTAGGAGACACAACATGAATACTATTGAGAGCCACCAAACTGAATGGGTCCAGAACTGCCAGGAGAGAAATCATTCAGATAGGATTTATCCAAGAGAAAAAGGTGTTAAGGGAAGGAGACAATAGTTTGTGACAAACAAGATACAGAGTTTTGATAATGTAGTAAAAGATTGGAATGCCAGTACTGTCATCTGATATATGCTATGTTAAGGAAGTTGGACTCCAAACCAAAAGTGGAGAAACCCTGAGAAAATTAAAGCAAAGAAATGAAAGATTGTGATGAGGGGATTACATAAACCTCTTTCAGTTTTTCAAAGAGCATTTTGCTGGCTGAGTAGAGAGTGAAGGTTAGGAGACTGAAGGAAGACAGGGAGACCAGTTAAGAAGTTGTTTTTGCATTATTTCAGGACAGAAGTGATTAGTGCCTTCACTAAGGCATAAATTGAAAGGCGTTGCCAAAATTCAGTGACTGGCCTGTTAAGAAATATTAAGAATTCAATATTCCCATGTGTTACCCTGAATCTTTAGCATTTATTCGACCTAAAAAATATTAAATCCATCATATTTTTAAACAATATTCAAGAGTTTATAAACAGAATAATTTGTATAATATTTACTTAGAAATGTAAGCTATATTTAGTCCTCATGTTTTTATCCAGAAATGTTTTATGCTACTTTTAAAAATCACCCATTTTCTGTTTAAACATCTTTTTTGAAATAATACTTTTTCAGGAATGATGCACATTATCATACCAATAAACAAAAATATGTTAATCAACTGTAAGAAATTTATGCTTATCTTAAATAGATTATAATAGTCAATTTTAGTCAGTAATGGCTATTTTAAGCTATAGTTTATTTATACTCATAAAGAAACATGAATAAATTAGTACAAAATGATATTTCAAATTGCTTGCCTGAAACAGCCCAAAATATCTTTGAGATATGACTACTTAAATAATTTATATTGTGTAACTATGCTTTTAAGCCTGCATTTTAGTAGAACTATAATCCAAACAATGGTAGTTTGAAAGAGCCTCTTTTTAACCTTCAGCTTATTAGATGAACTGGATAATTGTAGCACATCATTTATGTTATATTTTCATATTTGTTTATCCAGACCATTATATCAGAGTTTATTTTTTATTGTAAGTTCACATTTTGCAAAAATACACCAATGAGCCGTTCATAAAGTAAGTTTTTTTCTCACAAATTTTGACATTTTGTGGAAAATATCAAGCTGTTAAACTACTTCTCTATCCAAGTGTTCTTAATGCAATTTTTTTCATCGAATTGTAAAATTTAAAATGTTCATTATTATTAAGTCATGAAATATATAGCATAGCTTAACTTCAAGCTTTAGATTTTGGGCATGCTTTCATTATTAATTTGCATGTAAGTCTGAATGGACAAAATATATTTTTAGCACTGTAACTATAGTTTCAACTAACTTAGCTTTTTAGGATGTTGAATCTCAGTAATTTAAGGGGCTCTTAAAAGATGGGGAAAATGAGTATATTATGACATTTTGCCATTAATTGGTCTCTAGATTTTGAGTTTAGTTCTTTGAATAATCATTGTATAAAATCATTGCAGAAGAGAGAATTTCAAAGTTGCATTTATACTAGGTAAACTTTTGAAACTAATTTAAATGCAACTTGTGAAAATATGTCATATTTTTCATGGAAATGACCATAGAACCAAAACAGAAAATACTGATTATCTATAAAGGGTTATGTTCTAGCCATGGCTTCAACCTATGAAATCATTCTAATTATAGATTTAGAGGTCTGATATGTTCCAGATCCAGAGTTTATACGTTCTGAGAGAAACTACAAATTAGGGTGTTCTTGAGGTTTATTAATTTATTTCAGTATTTTCTAACATGCAGTTGAGGCAAATGCATGTTTTTAATAGGTTAGGAAGCAATATTTAAGGTAATGCTATCTAATTTACTGTAGTAAATTTACTGTCGTTTGAGCTAATTCAATTTCTAAAAACCAATATAGTTTAAAATGTTAACTGCTGAAATGAAGAAGCTGAGGTAAACATGCATATAAAGAACCCATTTCTGATCTCTTGGTTTCAGAATATTTCATTCGAAGTATAACTAAAATTTTATATGTTAGATCTTAAATAATATTTTATTAACTAAGTATAAAGGTACTTAACATCTATACAAATTATTATGTAAGAAATTTAAATAAATAAAAATTTTTTAAAGGTTTCTCAGAGTACTATCTGTACTATTTTCCTTTTATGACTTTTTAAAATGTTATCTGAATCCTAAGAGTGCTCTCACATTAAATTTTGCTATTGAATTTATTCATTTATTCAACAAATTTTTATTGAATGTTTACTATGCATTATGTACCAAATACTGTTCTAGTTGCAGAAACAGATCTATGAACAATACGAGCAAGGCCATTATTCTCAAGAAGCTTACCTTTTAGTGGAGAAAGACATTTTAAATAATGATCAACCAACAAAATAATTTCAGATTGAGTTATGAAGAAAAGTTTACACAACAGAGTTTAGAATAAGGGAAAGGGGAGGTACTTTAGATAAGTGTCTTTAAAAGTATGACATTTGAAGTGAGATCTAAATGATAAGAGTCAGCTATGTGAAGATCAGTTGCCCAATAGAATTTAAAATGTTTTTCTCTCTATCTATACTTATTTCTTGGAATATTAATGGAAATGGCCTGGAACTGCAAGATGCTGCTTTACTGAGGAAAAATTGAGAACTGCTAGATACATTTGAATGTAATTTTGTTTCATTTCTTCTTGCTGCCCCCAGGGTTTTTGTTTGTTTGTTTGTTTGTTTTTTCCTTTCTGACCCAGCACTTAGGTATATTTTTAGGCACTAAGTACTGGATTCCTGTACCACCCATCTTAATAGATGATGGGATATTTTCAATGATTTTTTTCCCCATAGCACTTTCAAGTTCCAACACACTATATAATTTATTATTACTACCGTTGATTGTTTGCTCTTAACACCACTAAGAATTTTAATGTTTTTTCCCACTGATCTTCCAAGCAGTTGGCACAGTGCCCAAAATATATTAGATGCTTGGTGAAATATTTGATGGATGAATAAACTGGAACCCCACAGAGGGAATCCTGAGGGGCAATCTGCTTGAGTTAGTGCTGACTCATATCTGTCACTTAATGTCACTCATGACAATTCCCAAGTCCCCAAAATGCCCCCATAATTCACCTGTTTTCCCTCTCCCTGCCCTCAGAACCTCCAGTGGCCACTACCTCCACATCAGAATATAATTTCTTCCATTACTAGAATCACAATAAGTCTATAGTAGATCAATTTCCATTTTTAATTGAATATGGATAATACAGACAAAAGCTACTGTTTTTGGTGTATGTATCTTTATCCAGATACTAATAAATTCTAGGTTTGTTTATTTCTTTGAACTAATGCTTAAACTTATGAATACTGAAAAATCTAATTCTTCCTTAAGTTATTGTTAAATATTATTTATGCCCATTTAAAACTTAACCAAAAATGGTCAAGACTTAAATTTCTATTTATATATTTGATATATTTGGTTTTGTTAAACATTTTATGTGATATACAAATCTTTTGAGGTAATTCAGTAATTCTAGGAAATATTGCTTGTAAGCATGGTAATAATTATTGTGTTTTTAAAATGCTAAAAAGGTTTTACATAAGCTTATTAATAAGATTTTAAATTAAACTGATATCAGACAAAATAATCTTTACCTCAAAAACTACTACAAGAGACAAAGAAAGACATTATGTATAGATAAAAGGATCAATCCATCAAGAAGATATTAAAATTATAAACATGCATGGTCCTCACAACAAAGTCCGAAAATACATGGCTTGGAGCAGTGTGAAGAAGTGAAGATCTTCAGTAAAGATAACTAAAAAGGTAAAATGTAAAACCCAATACTATTGTATCCTTAATAAATAACTCTATACTCAGAATATAACTGAATAGGAAAAAGTCATATTTCCTGATAATGACTAAATTATAAAAAGGTAATGTGGGACAAAATTAATATAAAGAGGGGAAATAGAGGAGATAGGAGCAGAGAAGGTGTATGCTATTGAAGAGACGTTGGCATTTTTCACATAAGTAGATTAGAGATGTAGGTTGTATAATACAAACCCTAGACTAAGCAAAAAGATATGAATTTAAAAATGTATAGAAACAGAAATGACAAAGATGACACAAAAGATCAACTATACAAAAAAGGAGAGGAAAGGAGGGACAAAAATATATATATATGACATATGAAAACCAAAGGATAAAATGACTGAAGTAAGGACTCCCTATACAGCAGGGGTTCTTAACCATTTTGTTCCATGGATCCCTTTGCCAGTTAGGTGAAAACCAGGACCCCTTCTCAGGATGTAGCAGCAGATAGTTTTATGACACTCAGCATCAGAGGTCAGAGAAAATGAAGATAATAAGTTGATTTTTCTCAATTCAAGCTCACAGACCCCCTGAAATCTTGGGGGTCCATGGACCTCTGATTGAGAACCCCTGCTATACAGTAATTACACTGAACATTAATGGACTAAATTCCCCAAAAGACATGGATTGTCAGGATGGATTAAAAAAGGATGATCCAACTATATGTTCTTTACAAGAGACTCACCTTAGACCCAAAGACACAAATAGGGTGAAAGTGAAAGGATGGAAAAAGATAATTCATGCATATAGTAACCAAAAAAGAACTGGGATAGCTATACAAATATTGGACAAATTCACCTCTAAGTCAAAATCTGATAAAAGAGATAAAAAATGACACTATATTTTAATAGAAGTTTCAAGGGACCTCTGGGAAATGGCATTGGAGTAAGTCAGCAGGGCTAAATTATTTTACTAATACAAAGGAGGAAGAGCTAATACAGAGGGAGCTTCTTTAAGGAGCTGTAGACCAGGAGAGTGCTGCATATCATACAGAAGAGAGAAGGACAGAGAAACAAAGAATGAAAACTATGAATTACTTGCCTCCACAGTTTGGAATGGCACCCATCCTCCACCCTCTAGGTGAATAGCCTTAGTAAAATCTGTGGTTTACTTCAACCACCTGAAAGGGGAACAGAGGTCTTCTTCCCTGGGAAGAGGGAGGGTGTGGTGGAAGGTGAAGAGTGGTTTCCCTTCGTGAGTTTGGCCAGCAGAGCCTTCTTTGAATCTCAGTCCTAGCCAGCCCAGGAAGTGGAGACTGAAAGAGATACTTCTGTGGAGAGTCAGTGAAGAGGGAAGCAGATGTGGCTCAAGCAATTGGGCTCCTGTCTACCATCTAAGGGGTCCAGGGTTTGATACCCAGGGCCTCCTTGTGAAGGCAAGCTGGCCTGCGTGGCGAGCTGGCCCATGCAGAGTGCCAGCCCACATGGAGGGCCTCCCTGCACAGGAGTGCCAGCCAAAATGGAGAGCTGACACAGCAAGATGATACAACAAAAAGAAACACTGAGGAGAGAAAATAAGAGACTTAACAGAGCAGGATGCTGAGGTGGCGCAAGAGAATGATCACCTCTCTCTCACTCCAGAAGGTCCCGGGATCGGTTCCCAGAGCCACCTAATGAGAATACAAGCAGACACAGAAGAATATACAGTGAATGGACACAGAGAGCAGACAATGGAGGGAGGAGGTAGAAATAAAAAAAGAAATCTTAAAAAAAAAAAAAAAAAAGAGTGCCACCTGTGGCAGGCTGGGAAACTGCAATAAGAAAAAAAGCTTTATCGAGTCTCTCATGTCCCAAGTTGCTTGGATCTGGTCTGCACCCCATTGGTGGACCCCTGGCCCTGTTTTGTTAACTTTAGCTGGGCAATCATAAAGATTTAGACTAAGTTAAACCAAAAATCAAAGAAAAGTCATGAAACATAAGCAAGAGAGAAAAACTGACCATCAGAATAAATTCATCAACAATTAGATGCCCAGACATCAGCAAAAAAATTTGCAAGCCATACTAAGAAACAGGAAGATGTGGCCCAGCCAAAGGAAAATGAAAAAAAAATCCTTGTGAGACACAGTATTTAAGACAACTAATCAGTGATCACACGTATCTCCTAAAATCAATTCAAGCAGTTAAAAGGAAATAGACTAAAGAGATAAAGGTTATTAAGAAGAGATTGGTCATGGTGCTAGAAACAAATTTCTCCTTGTCAGTATTTCTGAGTTAAGATCCTATAGCCACCTTCCCACTAAAGCAAGTTAACAAGTGGCATTAAAAAAACAACAAAAAGGCATCTACCTGTACCATCCTACTTTGAAAAGACTGGAGTAGTAGTTCCCACATCTTTAAACAGTTGCACATAAAAATCTGTCATCATCTTATATTTGCAAAGAAAATTTGATCCATAGTAAATGGATAAGTCCTAATTTAGTTCCCAAACAGAAAACACGTACTAAAATATGTTTAGTGGGCTTCTGCCACAACATATTTCCTCAAACATTTTTTCTTGGGGGGTGGAGGGTGGAGAGGGAGAAAAGAAGCATTTTGAGTTTCTGAAGACAGTTTTAAAAAAGACAACAACACTGGGTGAGCATAAAGAACAATTTGAAATCCTGCAAAGAAAAGTAACAGAGCTTATGGAATGAAAGACGTAAGAGATGAGATTAAAAATACTTTAGATGCATGTAACAGTAGATTTGAATTGGCTGTGAACAGAATTAGTGAATTAGAAGACAAAGTATGTGAGCTTGAAAAAAACCAGGAAAACAGAAAGAGAAAAGAATGGGAAAAATTGAACAGAATCTCAGGGAACTGAATGACAGCCCCAACTGCCCATCAACTGATGAATGGATAAACAAAACATGGTATATACATACAATGGAATACTATTCATCTGTAGGAAGAAATGAATGAAGTCAGGATTCATAAGACAACATAGATGAACCTTGAGGACACTATGTTGAGCAAAATAAGCTAGACACAAAAGGGCAAATATTTTCTGGTAGCACTACTGGTAGTTACATGGTAACTAATTACAATGAGTAACTCCATGGAGTTAAACTCTAGAATATAGGTTACTAGAAGATAGAATAAGGATTGTGAAGGGGAAGCTGATGCTTACTGTATAGAGAATTTTTAAATAAGGCTGAGTTTAAAGATGTGGAAATTGATAGACCTGATGGAAACACATTATAATGAGTAGTAATAACACTGCTGATTTATAATGTGATTTGGCTCAAAGGGGTAGTCTAGGGACATAAATTTCAATTGAAAAAAGCTAAATGATAATCTAGGGACTGCATAACATAGTGAACTGAGTGGTGAATGAAGATTGTTGTTAATACTACAAATATAACAATGTCCTTCTATGGATTAGAACAAATGCACATCACTATTACATGGTGTTAAGAATATGGTAATACATGGGAAAATTACAGCTAATGTAACTTATGGACTAAAGTTAACAGTAATTAATAATATTTTTGCACCAATGGCAAAAAAGGTACATAACAATGCTAAGGGTCAACAATAGGTAGGTATAGGAGAGTATGGGATTTTTCTTTTTGGGGTATAAAAATGTTCTAGAATTGATTGAGGCAATGACAGTACAACTCTGTTGTGAAACAGAGCCACTGACTGTACACTTGGATGGACTGTACAAGGTATGAGACTGTATGACACAGTGAACACTGTGGTGTCTGATGGACTGTGGTCAACAATATAAATATGAGCATGGTCTCTCATGAGTTATAATAAAAATACAATACTAATAAATACATGGTGTTAATAATAGGGTTGTTTGTGGGGGGAAAAACATGAAATGTCAGCTATGGACTATAGTTAATAGTAATATTTTGATAGCATATTATACAGTTGTAGGAAGAAATGAAGTTGGGATGCATATGACAACATGGATAAAACCTGAAGACATTATCTTGAGGGAAATAAGCCAGATGCAAAAGGACAAATAGTCTGTATATAGTCTTACTAATAAGAACTAATTACAATGTGTAAACTCATGGAGTGAAAATCTGGAGTATTAGTTTCTAGGAGACAGAATAAAGGCTGAGAAGGGGGTGCTGATGTTTAATGTCTACAGAATTTTTAATAAGATTGAGTATAAATGTTTAGATATGAATAGAGATATGACCACACATTATTGTGAATATAATTAACAAGGCTTATTTATAGATGTGATTGTGGCTGAAAGGGAAGTCTAGGGTTGTAAGTGCCAATAGAAGAAAAGCTAGAGGATATACTTGGGACTGTATAACAAAGTGAACCTGGTGGTGGATGAGGAATGTAGTTAATAGTGCAAATACAAGAATTTTCTTCCACTAACTAAACAAATATATATCACTATTATAAGATGTTAATAATATGGTGATAAAAGGGAAAAATACAACTAATGTAAATCACGGACTACAGTTGAGTAGTGAAAATGTTCTAAAATTGACTGTGGTGATGAGTGCACATCTCCGTGATTATACTGAGCTCCACTGAGTACAATTTGGATAGACTGTACTAAACATGGTATTGTATTACACAGTGAACCCTGTTGTGGATGATGGGTTGTAGTACAAATATGTGAATGTTCTTTCATTAATTATAACAAATGTGCAATACTATTACAAAATGTTATAATAGGGTGGTGTATGGGGAAAATATACCTAATGTAAACCATGGACTATAGTTAACAGTAACATTTTATATTTTTTCAACAGTTTTAACAAAGGCACCACACTAATGTAAAGTGTCAATAATAGGGTGTGTGGCAGTTTGATATTATTGATGAATTCTAAAAAGAAATACTGATTATGTTTGTAAGCTTGTCTGTTACTCTGGGCTAATGATACCCTTAGACTGTATTGAATTCAGAGGATTCACTTTTACTTGATTAAATTATGACTAGGGCTTTGATTGAACCACTTCAGTAGGACGTTGATTCCCCAACCCCTTGGTGGGCACGGATTCACAGAGAAAACCACACAGCAGAGGAAACAGAGTTTGATCTGGAGCCTGGGAAGTAAGCACACAGAGAAGCAGATATGTGAGGAAACAGAGAGGACTCTATTAGGCAGAGGCCCTGCAAAGAGAGATGAGCCATTCGCCGGATGGTTTACAGCTGGCCTTATGGAAAGAAAGCAGCTGAGCCCAGAGAGAATTGAGCCCTGGGAAAGGGACAAGACTTATCCCAGCCTACAGCTGATATTGGAAGAAGCTGGGACCATGTAGCCTTAAGAGAAAGAGGAAGTCTGAAAGCTTGCAGATATAGCCACCTTGCTCTAACACGTGGCAACAGATTTTGGTGAGGGAAGTACCTTATGCTTTATGGCCTGGTAACTGTAAACTTCTACCCCAAATAAATAACCTTTATAAAAGCCAAGAGATTTCTGGTATTTTATATCAGCACCCTTTTGGCTGACAATTACGGAGGTACATCTGAGAACGTATTTTTCTACAGGACATTTCTGTAAACCTACAACTTCCCTAATTAAAGTATATTAAATTATGTTCAGTAAAAGAAAACAGACACAAAGTACTACATATTGCATGATTCGATTTATATAAAAGGTAAATATAAATAAATTCATAGAGATGGAATTAGATTAGTGGTTAGGCTGAGGAAGGATAGAGGGATTGAGAGGTGACTGCTAAGGTATATGGGGTTTTTCTTTTTGGAATAATGAAAATGTTCTAAAATTGATTGTGTTGATGAATGCACAAATCTGGCACAAGGATAGATATGCAGACCAATAGAATTGAATCAAGAGTTCAGAAACAGACCCTCAAATCTATGGCCAATTGATTTTTAGAAGGCTGCCAAGTCCACTCAAGTGTCTCTTCAACAAAGGGTGCTGGGAGAATTAGATATCCACATGCAAAATAATGAAGGAGGAATGAATCTCATACCATGTACAACTGAAAATGGATCAAAGACCTAAATATAAGAACTGGGGCTATAAAACTCCTAGAACAAAACAAAGAGAAGCATCTTAAGGATTTTGTGTTAGGGAATGATTTCTTAGTCTTTAAACCCAAAGCATAAGTAAAAAAACAAAACATAGATAAAAGGGATCACATCAAAATTAAACACTTTTGTGCATCAAAGGACTTTATCATGAAAGTAAAAAGACAATCTACTCAATAGGATAAAATATTGGAAATATATCTCTATAAGGGCTTAATATCCAGAATATATAAATAAATCATACAACTCAACAATAAAAGACAAACAACTCATTTAAAAATGGGCAAAAGACTTGAATAAACATTTTTCTAAAAAGAATATGCAAACAGCTAAAAAAACACATGAAAAGATGTTCAATATCATTAGTTATTAGGAAAATGCAAATCAAAATCTCAAGGAGATACAATTTCACACCTGCTAGAATGGCTATTTTTAATAAAGAGCAAAAAACTACAAAGGTATGGAGGTTGTGGAGAAATAGGAACACAGTTGTTACTGGCAATGTAAAATGAATGGTGCAGTCGCTGTGGAAGACAGTTTGGCAGTTCCTTAGAAAGCTAAGTATAGAATTCCCATTTGACCTGGCAATCCCCCTACTAGGAATATACTCCGAAGATTTGAAAGCAGGCACTCAAACAGATAAATTGCATACAAATGTTCAGAGTGGCTTTATTCACAACTGTCAAAAAACCGAAGCAACCGAAGCGTCCTTTAATGAATGGATAAGCAAAATGTGATATACATATACAGTGGAATATTATTCAGCATTAAAAAGAATTGAAGTGCTGATTCATGCAACAACATGGCTAAACCTTGAAGACTTCATATTGAACCTCATGATGAATGATGGACTGTGGTTAACACGTGCAGTGCTCCCGCGTGCAAGGAGTGCTATGCCACACAGAGGCATCCCCCGTGCAGGGGAGCCCCATGCACCAGAAGTGTGCCCCACAAGGACAGCCGCCCTGCGAGTAAAAAGTGCAGCCCACCCAGGGGTGGTGCCACACACACACACAGAGCTGACACAGCAAGATGACACAACAAAAAAGAGATGCAGTTTCCCAGCGCCACCTGATAATACAAGCAGGTACAGAAGAACACACAGAGAACAGACACAGAGAGCAGACAACAAGGGGGAAGGAGAGAGAAATAAATACCTGATAATACAAACAGGTACAGAAGAACACACAGAGAACAGACACAGAGAGCAGACAACAAGGGGGAAGGAGAGAGAAATAAATAAATCTTGGGAAAAAAAGCACAAATATGAGATTGTTTGCTCATGAACTATAACAAATATATAATACTAATACATGGTGTTAATAATACTATGGCTGGTGAGAAAAATACACCAAATATAAGCATAGTATTATGACAATGCTCTTTCAACATTTGTAACAAATTTATCACAACAATGTAAAGTGGCAGGGGGGCGATATATGGGAATCCTGTATGGTATGCATGATTTTTTTAACTTACAACTTCTCAATTACAAAATTGAAAATCTATCTACCTTGTACCTAGTAGGTTTTCAAAAGTAGTTGTTGAATAAATGGATGTATGGATAGATACATGGATCAGTGGAAGATGGACATCAGCTGGAAAGGAAGAAAGGGCTTTTCTTTTTTGACCGGTGTAAAAAACAAACATTTCTTGGTGTGGAAAAAGTTCCTACGCCAGCTGTATATGACCTAATTGTTAAATAGATTGTGTCCAAAGTGAACATACTCCTTAACCCAGTTTTTCACCCAGTTTAAGATAGCCAATGGGCTAGAGAGCTGACAACCAATGCTGCTGGGAGTGGATGAATCCCAGAACGCTGAGCTGCCGTACAGACTGTCATCTTCTTAATCAGTACAATCTTGACGGCCACAAAGTTAATTATCTAATGTTATATTTGCAAGTGAGAACTGTAGCAAGAAGTCAGTAGTACTGAATCTCCTCCCTCTACACTTCAAAAAAATCATGTATCCCTTTCTACTGTTCAAACCCTCTATGTTTCTAATGACTTTTGATATTCCCAGTGGAGCCAAAGACCTGAGATTGAAGAAAACTCTGGCTGGATTAAAGGGTCAGGCACTAGGCCTGTGTGCCCACTTGAAACCACCCCCAGCACAGGTTCGTTAGGATCTGGTTCCTGCCTGCCAACTTGTGTTCTCACATCTTCCAATGCAATGCTTACAGATTGGCGGAACTGTTTCCTTTTCTTCCCCAGAACAATATTTTATACTGTAATATTTTCTGCTAGAAAAAACATCAATTCACCATAGACACGTGGATCTATTTCTGGACTTTCAATTCTGTTCCACTGATCTATTTGTCTCTCTTTGTGCCAATTCACATTGTTGTATTACTGTCACTTTGTAATACGATTTAAAATCAAGAAGTGTAAGTCTTGCAACCTTGGTCTTATTCCAGTTGTTTTGGATATTCAGGGTCCCCTGCAGTTCCATATAAATTTGAGGATCAGTTTTCCATTTCTGAAAAAAAAAAAGGCTGTGGGAATTTTAATAGTGAATTGAATTTATCTAATGCTGTGGGTAATATTGATTGTTTACAATGTTAACCCTTGCAATCCATGAACATGAGGTTTCTTGCCATTTATTTAGGCCTTCTTTACTTTCAGCAGTGTTTTTGTAGTTTTCAATATACAAGTCTTTTGTATTCTAAAATTTATTCCTAGGTATTTTATTCTTTTAAATTCTATTTAAATGGAACTGTTTTCTTAATTTTCCCTTTGGAATGTTCATTGCTAACATGTATATAGGTACCCAATTGTTTTTTGTGTTTTGATCTTGTACCATGGCACTTTGCTGAATTCATTTATTAGTTCTAATAGTTTTGTGGAATCCTTTGGGTTTCCTATATAAAAGATTATGTTGTCTGTACATAGAGAGAAGTTTTACTTCTTCCTTTCCAACTTGGATACAATTTATTTCTTTTTCTTCTTAATTGCTCTGGCAAAATCTTCTAGGGCAACATTTCATAGACATGGTGAAAGTGGGCATCCTTTTCTCATTCCTGACCTCAGGAGGAAAGCTTAAATCTTACAGCATTGAATAAAATGCTAGCTGTGGGGTTTTCATAGATGGTCTTTATCATGTTGAGAAAAGTTCCCTTCTATTTCTCCTTTTCTGAGTTTGCTTTAATCAAGAAAGAATGTTGGATTTTCTCAAATGGCTTTTCTCCATGTATTGAAACTATTATGCCATTTTTTCCCCCTTCTTACTATTTATGTAGTGTATTACATTGGTTGATTTTCATATGTTGAACCATCCTTACTTTGCTGGGATGAATCCAGTTTGGTTATGGTGAGTAATCTTTATCCACCCGAGGTGGCTCCCTCATCTTTTGCTCATTGTTTTTGCTCATTGTTTTGTTTTTTCTTTGCTTGTTGGATTTTGTTTGCACTCATCTGCTCATGATTTTTGCTCCTGTATTTTTTGCTCATTGTTTGCTCATTGTCTATTTGTTGTTTATTCGTTTTCTTTAGGAGGCACTGGGAACAAAATCCAGGACCTCCCATATGGGAAGCAGATACTTAACTGCTTGAACCACATCTGCTCCCCTGGTGTGTAATCTTTTTAATAGACTGTTGGATTTGGTACGTTAGTATTTTGTTTAGGATATTTTTATCTATACTCCCTTAAGGGAAATTGGTCTGTAATTTTCTTTTCTTGTGATCTTTACCAGGTTAGAGTAATGCTGGCCTCATAGAATAACTTGGAAAGTGTTCCTTCCTCTTGAATTCTTTGGAAAAGTTTGAGAAGATTTGGTATTAATTCTTCTTTACACATTTGGTAGAACTGACCAGTGAAGCCCTTTGGTTCTGGATATTACTTTGGTGGAAGGTTTTTGATTATTGATTCAATCTCTATACTTGTGATAGGTTTGTTGATGCTTTCTATTTCTTTCTGAATCAATTTGGGTAGCCAATGTATATCTAGGAATTTTTTCCATTTCTTCTAAATTATCTATTTAATGTAATTGATTTTTGCATGATTACCTTACATCCTATGATCTTGCTGAATCACTTATTAGTTCTAGAATTTTATTGTTTTTTGTTGTTGATTCTTTGGGATTTTCTACACTACAGATAGTCATTGCAGATAGAGTTTTATTTCTTCTTTCCAATCTGCACACATTTATTTCTTTTTCTTGTCCTACTATATGGATGGTGAATAAGAATGATGAAAATGGACATACTTGTCTTATTCCCAATCTGAGTGGGAAAATATTTAGTCTTTTAACATTCAGTATAATACTAGCTGTAAGGATTTTGTAGATTCTTTTTATTAAGTTGAGGTAATTTTATCAAGAAAGGGTGTTTGATTTTGTCAAATGCTTCTTGTGCAACAAATGATATAATCATATGATTTTTCTTATTTAACTAGTTCATATGGTGGATTACATTGGTAGATTTTTAAATATTAAATCAGCATTACATATCTGGAATAAATCCAGTTAGTGATGGTATATAATTATTTTAATAAACTGAAGTATTCAGTTTTCTAATATTTTATTGATGATTTTTGCATCTAAGTTTATGAGAGATATTAGCAGGCACTTTTCTTTTGTGTAATGTCTCTAACTGGTTTGGTATGATGGTAATAGGGCCTATAAAATAAGTTTGGGAAACATGTTTGGGAAACATGCCCTCCTCTTTTACTTTTTAAAAGGTATTATATAAAATTTTTAAAAGAAATTACATAAAAGATATTATATAAAATTTGGGTTAATTCTTCTTTACAGTTTGGTAGAATTCTCTAGTGAAACCATTTGAACATTGAGAATCTTTTGAAGGAATCTTTCTAAAATTAAAAATAGTTTCTTTAATGGTTATAGCGACATTCAGATTATCTATTTACTCTTTTCTGGGTTTTGGTAATTAGTGACTTTTAAAGAATGGGTGCATTTCTTGAAAATTTTCAAATTTATGAGCATCAAGTTAAGGTCCTAGAGATTTTTCAGTTTATTGATTTTTTTCAATGAACCAATAATAATTCATTAATGTTCATTATTTTCTTATTTTCAATTTCATTGGTTTCTTTTCTTACTTTTATTACTTGCTTCCTTCTGATTGCTCTGGTTTAATTTTCTTTTTTTTTTTTCCTCAAGTGTTTCTGGAGGTAGGAACTAAATTATTGATGTGAGAGCCTTCCTTTTTTCTAATGTAAGCATTTCCTGCTATGAATTTCCCTCTTAGCACTATTTTTTCTCTGCTCCACATATCTTGATATTTTGTGTTTATTTCATACAGTTTCATGTATTTTTAAAAATATCCTTTGAGACTTTCTCATTGATACATAGATGATTTAAAAGTGTATTTTAATATCCATTTAGAGATTTTCCTGTAACCATTCCAGTACTTATTTCTAGTTTGTTTCCATTATGTTAAAAAAAAAGCACATTCTGAATGACTTCAGTTTTATAGAGAGGCTTGTTTTATAGTCTAGGATATGGTCTAGCTTGGTGACCATTTTTTGGGCACTTGGAAAAAATGTACACTATGTTTTTGATAGATGGAGTGGTCTATACATATATATTAGATCCTGTTGGTTGACTCTGTTGTTGTGACCTTCTATATTCTTGCTCATTTGATGTCCAATATTTCTATCATTTGCTGAAAGAAGGTGTTGCAGTTTTCAGTTCTGTACATTTTGCTATTTCTCACTTCAGCTCTATCTAGATTTTTTCTTCATGTATTTTGAGACTGTTTTTTGGTGAGCACACATTTAGGACTGATACATCTTCTTGGTGGATTGACCCTTTTATAATTATGCAATGCCCCTCTTTGTCTCCAGTAATTTTTTTCTTTCTTTGCACTGACATCTACTTAATCAGATATTAATATATTTCTTTGATTAATATTTATATGGCAACCTACCTATATCATTGAATTTGAAGTGAGTTTCTTATAGGCAACATATTGTTGAGGTATATTGTTTCATCCTATCTTCCAATCTCTATCTTTTGATTATTATCATTGAACATTAAGGCAATCATTGATATTTAGTGTTCTGATCTGCCATTTAATTATTTGTTTTCTATTTCCTCTGGGTCTCATTTCTCTATTTCTCTTTTATTGCTATTCTGAGAGTTACTAGAACATTTTTTGGACTCCATATTGAATTATTTATACTTTAATTCATATATCTCTTTGTAGTTTATTAGTGGTTCTTCCGGTATAATATACATATGAAACTTTTAGCATGTATTACCACTGTGTCAATACTTTGCCACATTGTGTGAAGTATGGACACTTCACTTCCATTTAAGTTCCTTTACTTCCACACTTTAAAATATAAGTTTTGAGTATCAGATGGTGTTATCATTTTTGTTTCAATAATCAAATATGACTTATGAAATCTCATAAGAAAAAGGATAGTTTTTGATGTACCCATATTTTTTACATATTTTGTTGTTCTTTCTTCTCTTCTGATGCTCCACTATTCCTTCTTTTACCATTTATTTTCTGTTTCAAGAAATTTTGTTTTTCAATCATTAAAGGGAATCTCAGGCTCTACGGTAAAGGAAAATACTTCCCTGGTCACTTATTGTTGGTGGTGCTTTCAACTGGTCCCTCCTGTCAGTGATATTAGACTTGCCTGAGGTTATCAGGGGGATTCCTGTTCTCTCTGAGGCATGAATGACCTTATCTGAGCTGCTTTCTGTTGTTAAGTGAGGGGTTGAGAAGTGCTGGGTTTTGCTGGCCTTCTTTATTAGGGTTTGGAGTTGCATGATACCCTGATACTGTACTATTCCTCCAGCCCTGCAGTGCCACATTAACTCTTCTTCTTCTTATCACCTTTCAAAGTTTTCCAGGCCTGTCTTCTGTGCTCTCTCAAGAGATTATAATTGTTGTTACTGGAGAGTAGCAGAGTAAATGGTCTGGCAGACTCAATTTAGTTGATGTATTGCAAAGCTAACATATTTGCATTGAGCTAAAACTGAATTTCAAAATGTGTTAGTGATTTCTAAGCAGATAATATTTAATTTGGGGATCGATCAGGGTTTAAGAATATATATTGAATGAATCTATAATTTGGCAAATCAAAGTTTTCTTCACTAACTACCTTCAAGGCACAAGTCATTCAAACTGATAATTTTAAAGATATCATTCATAACTTAGAGATAAATTATTAGAATTTTTAAATTTTAAAACATTTTTCCTTTTCTCTTTTCACAGGCATATTCTATGGGACTGCCTTCAGGAATTGAGGTCACTCATGCACTAAAAATAATTCAACTTATAAAAATTGAGTTTACACAATTTTTTAGAAATAAACTTATCAGAAAAAGAAAAGGTCTCCAATAAACGCAACAATTCATTTTAAGGACTTGTTAAAAACATCTTTAAAATATGTTTTACTAACTGAAGTTCAAAATTATTATGCAAGTTTTCATGATGGTTTAGTCTGCTAGGCTGCTGAAATGCCAAAATGGGTGGACTTTTACAATGGGGATTTATTAGCTTACAAGCTTATAGTTATGAGGCCATGAAAATGTCCAAACCAAGGAATCATCAGAAGATGCTTTCTTCCTGAAGACCAGCTACCTGGATTCCTGGACTCCTCTGTCACATGAAAAGACACATGTGGTATCTACTAGTATCTCCCTCCTCTAGGTTTACTGATTTCAGCTTATGACTTCCATGGCTTTCTCTCTGTCTCTCTCTCTCTGTATCTCATTTATAAAGGACTCCAGTGAGAGGACTAAAACCCACCCTGGGCCATACCTTAATTAAAGTAACCTAATCAAAAGGTCCTACCCACAATAGGTTCACACTCACAGGAATGGACCAGCTTTAAGAACATGATTTTCTATGGGACATACAGTCTCCAACTGCCACAATGACCATTACTCAAAAGTTGCACTAGTAAAGCTCAGTACTTGCCAAGTGGGGTTAGTAAATACACTTACTGCTCTACTAACAAATGAATTTAAAATTTATAGCCAAACATCCAGGATGGCAACATGAGAAGCTCTGCATTCTGCTCCCCAGCAAAACAAACATAACTAGTAAAAACTATAAATAAATATTTAAATTCTCTGAAAAGTATAGAGCAAAGAAAGAAACATTTATTCAATGAAATCTATTAAAACTCAATAAGAATGTGAGAGTCAAAATCACACCCTTGACATGAGCTCAGCTTGATGGAATCTCTACTCTAGGCAGGTATAACCTAGATTACAAGTCTCCCTCCCCTCTCAGCTCCTAATCAAGAGAAATAGTATCTTACTAAGAAGGGCAATTTCCCAGGATTTCTCATAGCCTTTAATGCTGAGTTGAAGAGGCTAAGTTCATCAAGACTGTAGCTGATAGTTATAAGTCCAAGAGACTTAAATCTTTGAGTTGTTCATGAGCCAGTTGGGCCCTAAATCTCTACAGACTTGCAATACCTACTCTCCAGTTCATTGGACTCACCCAGTACACCTAACAAGCAGATGACTGACGACGATCATCCCTAGGAACAGAGAGAGTCTGCAACTGCAAGCAAGGAAGTCCCATCCATCTGCCCCATGGGGTCTAAGCCCCCTCTCAATTAGAGGTGAAGTGGGCAAAACTATCACAGAAATTTCAAGACTGAGGAAAAGAAGATGGACTAGAGTAGACTTGTTGTTACCCTAGCAATGGAAGAACATTTATCATGGATGTGGAGACAGTGGTCACTGGAGGTTCTGAGCAGAGGGAGAGGGAAAAATAGGTGTCATTTGGGGGTATTTTCAGGACTTGGGAATTATCCTGAATGACATTTCAATGACAGATACAGACCATTGTATATCTTGAAATAACTTGCAAAAATTGCAGGAGAGAGTATAAATTACAATGTAAACTATAACCATTGCTTAGTGGCAACGCTCCAAGGTGTGTTCATCAATTGTAACAAATGTAACACACTAATGAAGGATGTGGCTGATGTGGGGATATGTGGGCAGGCTAGGGAGTGGGGCATATGGGAATCCCCTTTATTTTTTGTGTAACATTTACATAATCTGTTTCTTTTAAAAAATAATAAAATTAAAAAGTATATAATTTTTAAAAAGTATAACTGGCCTGCTCCTTCCTCCATCCAGTCTACACTCATAGGTAAGAGGCTCTAACTTAGATATGGCAGTCTGAGAATAGTGGGATCCAATGGCCCTAACCCTCACTTGTTTAAAGGGCACAGACTCCATGAGGCGACTGTCCCTGTCCAGCACTGTATTAGTCAGTCAAAGGGGTGCTGATGTAAAGTACCAGAAACCTTTTGGCTTTTATAAAGGGTATTTTTTGGGGGGTAAAAGCACACAGTTACAAGGCCCTAAAGAGTCCAACTCAAGGTTACTTCCTTACCAAACTCTGTCGCCATGTGTTGAAGCAAGATGGCAGGAGACATCTGCGAGGGTTCAGCCTTCCTCTTCCCTCTTAAGGCTCCATGGGTCCAGCTTCTTCCGATCTCTGTTACAGGCTGGCATAGGGCTCTTTGTCTTTTCCCAGGGCTCTTTTCTTTCCAGGCTCAGCAGCTCTGTTCTCTTTGCAAGGTCAGCTGTAAACTATCAGGTGAATGGCTCATCTCTCTTACCAGAGCCTCTGCTGTGTCTATGTAGCTGTCTCCCTTCCTCTATGTATCTTCTTTGTGTATCTACTTCTGTGAATATCGATACATATAGCCCACAATGGGGGTGGGGAGTCAAACTGAGTCACCAGAATGACATGGTTGAATCAAAGCCCTAATCTTAACATAATTTAATCAAAGGCATCTCAGTTGAATGTCATACAAAGAGTATCATGCCCAGAGCAAAAGACCAGTTTACAAACACCATCTCTATTTTCAGAATTCAAAAATAATCTCACACTGCCACAAGCACCCAAAGTACTAGCTCAGATATTTTGCCCAGGTACAGAAGCAGCCCATTACAGAAAAATACTAAGCATTCCCAAAATGAACTGAGTTTATTTGAAGCTGAGTTTGGAAAAATTAAAGCCTAAGAGCACTCTTGAAAACAACTGAAATGTGGATGGTAACAATAAAGGAGAAAGATGGCAGAGCTTCTAAATTAAGAACAACATATTAAACCACATATGAGTCAGTTCATCAGAGAGAACCAGGGAAATAGACAGCTAACATGAGTCCTCTTAGAGTCAGGGAAAGTCATTAGAGACTGGCCTCAAAAACTATCCATGCTAGAATTTAATTATATCAGACAATGGAGCAATTTATTCCCTGGGATGATGCCTATAACAATAATTAATAGGAAGTTAATAGAACCCAACAGCTGGGTGTTTTATTAAATGAGTTAGACAAGCTTAAGAGAAAGATCAGGGGAAAAAACATCAAAGACAATCCTACTAAAATCACTGTCATCACAGGGTGACTGTGCACTCATCCAAGTCTCTGAGGAGTGACACACAGATTTCAAGTTGCAGGGGAAACAGACTTTATCAAAACAGCATAGCCAAGTCACTGAAGAAATAAACAAGCAAACAACAACAAACAAACCCAAAAGCACATTTAGAGTTGCTAAAACATATTACCTAAGATATACAGTATTCAACAAGAAGTTACATGCAAAAAAAAAAAAAATCAAGAAAGCATGTCCTATACACAGGACAAAAACTAAAAACAAAAAACAACAACAAAAAAAAGCCAAGCAACGAGAACTGCAAAAATTGAACTTAACAGAAAAATAAATTTGATTTAATAGTAAAAGATGTCAAACCAGTCATTATAAATATGTTAAAAGACTTAAAAGAAACTATGCTTAAGAAAGCAAAGGAAAAAATAATAAGAATGCTTTCTACAGAAAGAATATCAATAAAAAGGAGAGTTATTTTTAAAAAACAAACAGAATTTCAGGGTTTAAAAAGGGCAATAACAGAAATGAAAATTCACTAGGGAGGTTCAACAGTAGATTTGAAATGGATGGAAAAAGAATTCAGTGAACTTGGAGACAGATCAATATAAATTATGCAATCTGAAGAACAGAAAAAAACAGAATGGAGAAAAATGAGCAGACTCAGAGAAATGTGGGATTTCATTAAATACCAATGTAGGCAGGTTGGGAGTACTAGAATGAGAGAAGAGAGACAAGGAAGCAGAAAAAATATTCAAGGAAATAATAGCTGAAAACACCCTAATTTTAAGGAAGTACTGGGGATTGAATCCATGACTTCATACATGGGAAGCAGGCACTCAACCACTGAACTACAACTGCTCTCTAAAAACTCCCCAAATGTATTGAATGGCATTAATATACATTTCCAGGAAACTCAATGAATTACGAATAGAAAAACTGCAAAAAGATCCACTAGCAGACATATGATACTAAAAATGCTAAAAGCCAAATATAAGAAAAAATTTCTTGAAAGCAGTAAGAATGATACTTCACTTACAAGAGAACCCCAATAAAATTAACAGCTGACTTCTCAATACAAACAATGGAGGTTAAAAGACAATGGAATAACATTTTCAAAATGCTCAAAGAGAGACTGTTATCACTAATCCTATATCCAGCAAAGCTGTCTTTCAAAAATGAAGGGAAAATAAAGACATTTCCAAATAAAATCTGAGAGAAAGTGTTGTTAGTAGGCCTACCTTACATGAATTATGAAAGGAAGTTCTTCAGGCTGAAAGTAATTGGTGCCAGATGGTATTTCAAATCCACATAAATTAAAAAACAAAGAACACTGGTAAAGGTAATTTATGTAATTATTAAAGAGAGTGTAAATGCATATTTCTTCAACCTTTCTTCACTTAACTGATTCAAAAGTGATTGCCTAAAACAATATGTATATGTGTATTGTTGGGCCGATAGCATAAGGAAATGTAATTTTTTTGACAATAAGAAAGGAGGCAGGTTTGACTGAACCTGTTTTGGAGGAACATATCTTCATGACCTCAGAAACCAATGGAACAAATGGAAGGAGCAAGTTATGAAAAGTAAAAAAATTAATATACCAAACTCTATAAAATTGACTTGATCTCCTTCCTTTCTCAGATTCTTAATAGACATGAAATTGTATTTTGAATTATAACAATGTTTTCTTGGGTTAATAACATGTATGGATATAATATGTATTACAATAATAGCACAAAAAAGGGTAAGAGGGGAAAATTATATGGTGTTAACATTTCTCTTTCTCACTGGAATTAAGTTAGTATAAATCTGAAGTATATTCTGGTAAGTTAAGATGTATATGGTAAGCCCTAGAACAAACACTAACAAATTAACTCAAAAAAATTATACTGAAAAAACCATTAAAAAAATTGAAATGTTACACTAAAAAAAATATTTACTTGATTCAAAAGAAAGCCACAAAAGAGAATAGAGGGGAGAAAAAAGGCGTGAGACACATAAAAAACAAAAAGTAAAATGTCAGGCATAAATTCATCTATATCAATAATAACATTAAATGTGAAGGAATTAAACAATCCAGTCAAGAGGCAGAGAGATTGTCAGACTGTATAACAAATAGGTTCCAACTATATGTTGTCTACAAGAAACCCATTTTAGATTCAAAGATACTCATAGATTGAAAGAAAAGGTATGGGAAAATATATATGAAACAGAAAGCAATCATAAGAAAGCTGGAATGGCTACATCAATAACAGACAAAATAGAGTAAAATTTTCATAGCAAAGACATAATATCCTTTACATGGCTTGCTAAAGAAGAAATTTGTATTTGGAAGCAATATTCTAAGAATTATTTTATACACTAAACAATGCATTTTAAATCATTAGAATATAACTGTTCAGGCAGAGGTCACCATTTCTATAATAATATATAAAATACAAAGGAAAGTATGTTCCCAGAATTTAATTAGATAAGAGACTTTCATAATTTAATTCCCAATTTGATATATAGTTGGAAGTGGACAAGAGATTTCATTACCTTCGAGATTCTACCCTAAAGGAAAGAATAGCAGAAGGATTCTTTGTTAAATGTTCAATTTTAAAAAGCTGTAGTAAGTTGATAGGTTGGTTTATGCTCAGTGATGATTACGTATGCCCTTTTCACCTTAGGCAGAGTAGATATTTCCACTCCTTTTATGATGAGTTTGGCCATGTGACTTTCTTTGATTCAATATGAGTGAAAACATTAAATATTTTCATACAATTTGTCTGGCCTTTATGATCCTCTATTAGGAGAGAATTTCCTAGTAACCCACTACTCCTTCATCCCCACTACTACTACTACATGTAGTACATCTAAACCCAACCCAGAGTCTAAAACTAAGCCTGGCTGTCCAGCAGAGCTCAACCTAAACCAGATGAACTAAAGCTGACCTGCAAACCGATCAGCATTACAATAAATGTTTGTAGTTATAAGCCAAGAAAGAAAGGTAAAAATCAGACAGGTACAAAGGGGAAGGAAGAATGTTTTTGTTTGCCACAGGGTTGCTGATGCAAAATACCAGATACACGCTGGCTTTTATCGTGGGAAATTTATTAAGGTAAAAGCTTACAGTTCTGAGGCCATGAAATGTCAATATGAAAGCACCATCAGAGATGTTTTCTCACCAAAATCATTTATTGGTGATCCTAGCATCCTGCCATGCGATCAGGCAGATGGTAGGTCTGGCAGTCTCTTTCTAGTTTCTCCTTGTACTGAGCTGTGGCTGATCAGTCATCTCTCCCTGGAGCTCAGGTCTTTGAGCTTCTCAGGGTTTCTCTTCTTGAGCTCAACTATGGGCATACCTGGGATCCTTTCTCACACATGGCCAGATCAAATAATGCCTTTCTTTTTCTGCGTGTCACTCTATGCAATTCTGTTTACATCAGACCCAGTAAGAGAGTAGAGACCCATCTTGAGCCACACTTCATTGATGTAGCCCAGTCAAAAGGTTCTCACACCCACAGGAACAGATTAGTTCAAAAAACACAATCTTTCTCTTTTTGGGCTTCACCAAATTCAAACTGTCACAAAGAGTAAGGGAAGAATATGGCTTAAAGTCCAGAGAGAAAAAACATGATACCTTCAAGAAATTAATTAGTGCAGTATTATTAAGGTGGAGTGGCAAGAAACGAGGCTGAACAGGTGGGCAGGAGTAGATCTTGCAGGTTCTTATTTAAAACAATTTGAATTTGATCACAGGATATTAAGATGCCCTTCAAGGTTTTAAGAAGAGAGTATAAACTGATTATATTCATATATTAGAAAAATAATATTGGTTGCAATATGGAGAAATGATTGAAGGTGATAAATACTCAGGGCAAGAAAATCAGTCCTTTGCCTAGAAAAGACATGATGGGGTCAAAACTAGGTTGATGCACAGTATACAGCTAAATGGTTAGGAGCACAGGCTCTGGAGTCAGGCTGCCTAGGTTCAAAACTAGGTTGGTAGCATGTATTTGGGAAAGAACTTAATATATTCACCAGATATTTAAAAGAAAAAAAAAAAAGAAAATTCTTAATGAAATGAACTGGAAACATGTGTTATGCCCTGGGCACTAAAAAAATAGAAAAGAGCTAAGAATTAAAAAACAGCTGTCTTGTTCAAGCAAACTGTTGTGTTCTGGGGTGTTTCCTAATATAAGAAACACTGGATAAACATGTTTGTGAGACGTGACAGAGCTCAGAAGAAAGGTCTGAGCTGGTAATACTGATTTATAAATATTCTTCATAAAACTAACCATTGAAGTGATTACTGTAAATGAGTTCATCCACAGAGAGTTTGTTGTCTAAGAGCAGAATATTTAAGAGGAAGCCCTGAATAACACAAGTATCTAAGGGATGAATAGAGAAAGGAACAGTTAAAAAGCAAATAAAAATTGGTCAGAGAGAAGGGAAAATAAACAATCAAAAAAACCTAGGAGAGTATGGTGACATGGAAACCAAGATAAAGGAGCATTTAATAAAGGAGATCAAACAATGTTGAAGAACGAGCTAAGATAAAAATTGAAAATTATCCACTGGATTTAGTGGCTGTAATTCATTTATGACCACTATCTTAACAGTTTCAAAGAGGCAATAGAAAAAGAAAAAAGGCTGAAGTGAAATAAGGAAGATAATATTAAATTTTTAAGAGCAGGGATAGTAATTATGTATTTCCCTCTAGTATGCAGCACAGTGCCATGATACAGTAGGCCTACAATAAACATTTAATGAAAAATAAAATGAGAGTAAAAAAGAGACAAATATTTTGATTAAAAATATTTCTGGAAAAATATTTCTTCTCTTTGTGTGGGTATTTGAAAATTCTTTGATTACTTAGTTTCATCAAATTTTGTGTAATATAATAGAAAATGTCATTAGCAAGTAGTAACATCCCATTTCAGGGTATGTAAATATTGATCTTGGGGATAACAGTCTTATTATTTTGACTGTCAGTTTATAGTCCAGAAATAGATTTTCATAAATGCCAAATATTAAAAAATAAATATACTTAGATTCAATTTTTAGAAAAAAAATTATCTCCATTCTAATCTTTTAGTCATATGACAGCCAATATTTTCCTTTTAAAGTGCATATTTGATAATTAATTCTGTAAGCTCTTTTATGATTTGGCTCCAAGCAAACTTTTGAGCCTCCAGAGAAGTATCTGTTTTGTTGCCTTTTCCAAATTCTAGAGGCTATATTACTTAGCTCATAGCCCCATTTCTCCATATTCAAAGCCGCAACATTTCATCTTTCCGACCTTTCTTCCATAGTTCCATTTCTCTCTGACTGTGACCTCAACAAGAGAAGGTTCTTTTAAGCACTCATGGACCAACCAGATAATAATAATTTTAAAAAAAAATCTTCTCATCTCAATATTCAAATTTAATCACAGCTACAAAAAGCAACTTTTGACCATATAAATAGAAACATTCACAGATTCCAGGAAGTAGAACCTGGATACCTTTGGGGGGCCATTATTCTGCCTACCACGATGAGACTGAAAATAATTTTCAAAGGGTCCCAATCATTAAAAATGCACTTGTGATCACACTGGAATTAAATTAGATAAACGAGAAAGATTTCTAGAAATTCCCCAAATGGCTGGAAATGAAATATCTCACGTTTAATAAAACATTGGTCAAAGAAGAAATCAAAAGGAAAACTGGTAATATTTTTAATCAAATGAAAATTAAAACACAACATAGCAAAATGTATCTTTGGAGTAGTTATAAAAAGCAGTAATCAGAGGGAAATTTGTAATACCAAATTAGAAAAGAAATTGTTACCACTGAGTTCAGTTTTCACCTAAAAAAGACCCTTTATAAAAGCCAAAAGATTTCTGGTACTTTGCATTAGCACCTCTTTGGCTGACTAATACACCAAGTACACAATGACATGCATAGGAATTAATTTTTTTGAGTAGGAATATTTCTTAGTAGTACAGACTTTTCTAAGAGTTTTTATATATTAAAAACAAAAGCACAACACAATGTGTAAAGCTAAATTTACTTACTATGACTAACATTTTTATCTTTCTGCATGACCTGGTGGTTATAATCAAACCTGCTTTCTGTTTTCACCTCTCTGAATGACAGAATCACAAATAATAATTTATGAACTATCTTATGCATCTTTTTCCTTGAAATTAAATAGAAAGGGTCTCTACTCATGAATGACAAGAATATTGTTTAGAGTTTCCAAGATACATTCAGGAAACTGAATAAAATTTTAACCTTCCCCTTGATTAAGGTGACATATATTTAGGAAATTGATAATCTCTAAATATAGGCTTGTAATAAATAATGATGTATAGTTCACATTCCACCATAGTATACTGCTATGAACTAGTCAAGAGTATTTGAATGGATATGTGCATTAACATGTGAATTCTAAGTTTGAAATACCACCCTATAGTTCTCAAAATTGGCAAAAAGAAAAATGTAGCTATCTTCAACACATAAAAATAATTTTTTAAAGTTTTTAAAAGGAAATTGTCAAGTGTAAAAATCCCATAAAGCTACAGGAAAATATAATATTATATTTAATTGACCTCAGGGTAGGGATGATGCAGTAACAAAGAAAAAAAAAACAAGTAAACTTGACATATTTTTCCACATTAACATTTATAATCTCAGTTGATACCCCCTCAAAAAAGTTAGAAACAGAATGCAAAAGACCACTTGAAAATATGCACTAAACAAGAGAGGCCAGCTACCTTTCATTTTCATCATGTAATAGGAACTACCTTCGACACAAAATTCCTAAACTCTTTATGGCGATCTTGGAAAAATTTACTCTTCAGTGCTTTAAGATGTGGACTTGTTAGTATTCAATGTTAAAAAAAGGAAAAAGTTGAAAAGAGCAATATGTTAAAATTGGTAAATATTAATATTGATTTTGACATTTATTAAGCTGTTTTTCCAATTACAAGATTATCTATTAATATAAAGATAAAAAACTTCCCAGAATTCTAAAATTAGAACTTATACAGCTAGAAGTCTACAGAAATCACTTTCCTAAAATTCTTACTATTAATAAATTTGAGATATAACAAAACTGAAGACAAAGGACTCCTAAAACTTAGATATTTCAAGGAAGGAACTAAATAAAAGTAAAAGATCATTCACTTTCTTCATCAGTAAAGAAAAATAAAGCCAAATCTAAGAAGGAAGATTATAATTGCAAAATTTTTAAGTCTTAAATAATTTTACTATATTATTTAATATATTAAAATTGTGTTATACTATCATAAATGAACACACATGCTTATGTGCCTTAATAGCATAGTCCTCAAGGCTTATGTAATGAGTTTAATCAAAAAGTAGGAATTAGGGTTTACATATCTTGACTTTTGCAGTTGTTTTCCACATTTTATTATTTTGGAATAATGTGGTATTTCAACTTCATTACATAAATTCTGATTTTGGTTTCCAGAAAGTATTACTAGAGGTTCTCAAGAGAAAATCCAATTTTGAAAGTTAATTCCTAAACATTAACTATTCATGAACATTTTAAAGTAATTATCTAATTTGCTTAAAAGTAAAATATAATTCAATAACCAAAATATATATACTGATTTTATCAATATACACAATATGCTGATTTCATCAATTTTAATTACTATTTAGTAAGTTCTATAGATGAGTTCTTTTGCCCATTCAATCATAATTTGAATAAACCAAGTCAAATCTGAACAGTATTTCTACATGAGTTTTAGAAAATAAAATAAAATGATATATATCCAACATCCTCAATGTTGGGATGGAAGAAACTACATGGAAATATTTCTGGCATCTTCTGATACATCAGCATCTAAATCGATTGCTGTACAATAAAGTAATAAATTTCTCAAATTAATTTCTATTATTAACTATTCTGAGTAGAAATCTATACTAGGATTTCTTGAGCAGGTAAGCAATTACGTATTGTAGGAGTTAAATCAACCTTACAAATAAGAACTAAGAATTTTTAATAAACATGTAATTTTTAAAAATCACCCAGTTTTCCCACAAATGCCCACACAGAAATTAATAAATATCAGACAAGCAAACATTTCCAGTCACAGAGCATAAACTGTAATTTATTAATATAAAAATGGAAGGAGTGATCTGTAAATCTTTAAAATACTTTTAAAAAGAACAACCCAGCAGAAGGCTTGGCACATATGAGCTAGTCAATAAATCATTGTGATTCACTTCAACAACTAACCAAATCAATAAAGGAATGAATAAATGAGCAAATTCTAAATCACAGTATATAGGCTTTCTTTCATAAAAACATAAATTAAGAAAACAAACCCTGACTTTTCCAAGATAGAAAGTCCCATATGTTTCCTTGAAATAAAATCTGAAACCTTCAGCAGTCTACCTCTAAACACTACAAAAATGGAGTACTGAACTCATAAATAGTATAAAGAAATCAAAATGAGAGGTACTGAGTCTTAAAGAAGTAACTGTTAAGTACTGCTAATCCTAAATATTTAATGAAAGCTTAAATTATATACATTATATACATATTAAAGCAAAAAGAAATTACTAAAGCAAATAATTTCAAATGGAGTTGTAAGAAAAATGGTATCTAAATAATCATAAAAGTATAAATTTATTCAGAAAACTCAAAGATCCTAATTCTTTCAAATTTTGCTGCAGTTTTGGAAAAATATTTATTGAGAAATGTTAGTACATTATTTGATTGGTTTAATAACATTTGCTTTTTATGGATGCATCCATAGTCAATCTGTTTTTATAATAGGTCCAAATATGTTTAGTATTCTTCAAGTCAAGAAACCTAGCTATGCCATAACTTTGACAAAAGCAGCGTTACTTTTTGGGGTGAAAATACTTAGTGGTCATTAGAATTAAATACTATTAAAACTTACCTGTATTTTAATAGGCCAGGAAAAGTTGCTGACGTATACATAGAATGTAATGTTAGGATTGCTTCTAAAGTTAAATTTTTCATAGGAAAAACTATCTCTGTATTCCTTTATATTGGTCTTGGAAACAATAGATGCCTCCTCTCCAGATACCGTTCCAGCTAAAATGTAAATAATAACAAATTTATATGGTTCACATTAGGGAACAGGGATCTTTATGCACTTAAACATCTATTACACTTGTTCAATTTTTTAAATAATTGCACCCATAAAAACATAATTATCAAAATGCACTTACTTTTATAATTTAGAATGTTAAAGTAGGAAAGAAAATAAGATTTCTAAAAAATATAATGGAAATAAATTTAGTATAAATTTTTTTTAAAGATTTTATTTATTTCTCTCCCCTACCCCCCCACCCCAGTTGTCTGTTTTCTGTGTCTATTTGCTGCATGTTCTTCTTTGTCCACTTCTATTGTTGTCAGCGGCACAGGAATCTGTTTCTTTTTGTTCTATCATCTTTCATCTTGCTGTGTCAGCTCTCTGTGTGAACGGCACCATTCCTGGGCAGGCTGCACTTTCTGTAGCATTCGGCGGCTCTCCTTATGGGGTGCACTCCTTATGCGTGGGGCTCCTCTACGTGGGGGACACCCCTGCGTGGTGGGCACTCCTTGCGTGCATCAGCACTGCGCATGGGCCAGCTCCACATGGGTCAAGGAGGCCCAGGGTTTGAACCGCGGACCTCCCATGTGGTAGACGGATGCCCTAACCACGGGCCAAGTACACTTTCCTAAAATTATTTTTTTAAATGCTACCACTTACTAAGTGCTATGAACTAGGCACTGACTTAGAGGCTTTATATTCTTTCCTTATAACAACTTTATTTAGGAGGTATAAACATGTTTTTCAGATTGAAAGTTTGGCCTCAAAAGATTAAAACACTTGTCCCTAGTTTATAGCTACTAAGTGGTAAACTCCTGTTTGAATCTCTGGTATACACTGCTCCCAAAAAATTAGCTCTTTCACTTACTGCTCTACAGACCCTTTCAAAACATATTTCCCTGTGTCTCTAATTAAAAATGAGAAAAGTCATCAATTGATTTGTCTCACCACAAACTGAACCACCACTATTTTAAATAAATTGGGAAGAAGCCATAATTTAAAACATGAGCTAAATGCTCAATTCTATAAGCACATATTGGAACTCAATAAATACTCATTGAAGTTAACTAAATAGAACAAAGAATTTCCAATAAGTTTAGCAAAGGCCTCTACCTTAATGAACAATAAAATTAATTAGGATTAGTGGAGTTAATTAGCAATGGAGTTAATTTCTAACTGTTCACCTATTACAAAATTATGAGCTGTTTCTAAAAATGCAGATTTACTCTTCCTAGCACCCATACTGGTCAATCAAAATTTCTTAGATTTGGTTCAAGGAATCTGAGAGTATCAAATGATTTCTTTTTTTTTTAAAGATTTATTTTTCATTTATTTTTCTCCCCTTCCCCCCGCCCTGCCCCAGTTGTCTGTTCTCTGTGTCCATTTGCTGTGTGTTCTTCTGTGTCTGCTTCTATTCTTGTCAGTGGCACTGGGAATCTGTGTCTCTTTGTTGCGCAGCTTTCCCTGTGTGCCACGCCACTCCTGGGCAGGTTGAACTTTCTTTCGCACTGGGCGGCTCTCCTTATGGGGGCACAATCCTTGCATGTGGGGCTCCCCTACACAGGGGACACTCTTGTGTGGCACAGCACTGCGTGTGGGCCAGTTCCACACAGGTCAAAGAGGCCCTAGGTTTGAACCGTGGACCTCCCATGTGGTAGGGGGATGCTCTATCTGTTGAGCCAAGTCTACTTCCCACCAAATAATTTCATGAACACTACAAAAAACATTCTTGGGAATGAGGATGTGACTTAAGTGGTTGAACTCCTGCTTTCCACATGGGAGGCCCCAGGTTTGGTTCCGAGTGCCTTCCAAAAACAAAAAAACATAAAACAAGCAAACAAACAAAAAAACAACTCAGGGGAGCCCACATGGCTCAGTGGTTGAGCACCGGCTTCCCATACATGAGGTCCCAGGTTCAATACCTGTCCCTGGGACCTCAAAAAAAAAAAGCATTTCAAAGTGATTAAAATGATTTATACATCTAAAAACTCCTGCAGAGTCCTGTTTATTATACAGAAGTAATTTCTAATTAGCAGGAACACTTATGAATTCTTGAGACTCACAGTGCCAAGATTTTATTGTATATTTGACATTGGAATAACAAAATGTCTGGATATTTGCCTGAAGTTTTAATTTTCTTCCAAAATGTCTGGGCACTTTACAGATATAAATATAATTCTGGAATTGCAAAAGGTTTCTTCACTCTTGAATTCTATGTTTCCATGATTCTACAAGTTGAAATAGCATAATGTCTTAATTTTCAGGAACGAAATATAAATTTTTAAGCATCTTTATATTTTCTCTACAAAAAAACAGTTATCAGCATATTTATGTAACAATATAAAGCTGTAAAATTTACTAAAACATAAATGCATAAAATGTGAGGATTTTTCATATTTCAACATACAGATCTGTACTTAGTTTTATTTTGTAAAAGTTAATAATTTCAATTTCTATACATTATTATGAAGACTTATTAAGGATAATTTTTATACCCCCTCTGCCATACTGCATTTAACAAGAAGAATATATTTCTAAGTTTAAAATAATAAGTAAACTAACTTTTATTATCCCACATAGAAGAATTTCACATTGTTTGATATCAATATTAAGGTTAATAATTAAATTTATGGCTTTAATATTGAATCAAAAAATTGATATTTCCATCTTTTTATTCACTGAAGAAGTTAACTGTCTTAATTTAAAAAAACACAGCATTTCATAATATTACCATTTAAAAAATTAAAGTGTACAATATTTTCTACCCATCTAATTTTATTTAATAAGGGATAAAGTTCACATAGTAATGAAGCTTTATCCATATTTATACAATTTATAATTGTACAATGATTGTGGCATATAATACTTGCTTTATATTTCAGTTATTTAAATTAACAGTAAATTGTCAAATTAAAACAACACCCACATAGGAACATGTATGAAAGAAACATAACACCAAAATGCTCTTACCTGTGGAGCCAACCGACCATGTAATGTTGAGATTAAAGTTGTTTGATGCATTAATTGAAATATCCAAATTTTTGTTTGACTACCAACAAAAAAAATTAAGTTTAAAAATTTCAGATTAAACTATACAGCATATCATTTAGTCTACTCTTTCAACTATATCACTGTTATTTTCTCGAACTCCATATATCATTATTCAACTAATTAAGTATAGATATCAATTACATTTTTATGAAAAAAGTGCTAAATTCAAATGCAAAATCAAAGTTCCTTATTTAATTTAACCATAAAAAGGAATGAAATACTGATACATTTACAACAGGAATGAATGTTGAAACTCTTATATAAAAGTGAAATAAGTGAGACAGAAAATGACAAGTATTGTACAATTCCATTTATATGCAATATCTAGAATTAGCAAATTCATAGAGACAGAAAGTAAATTAGAGGTTCTCAGGGACTGGGAGGAGGGGAAATGAGGGGTTATTGCTTAATGGGTACAGAGTATCTACTTGGGATAATGAAAAACTTTTGGTAATGGTTGGTGGTAATGATAATTAACTTTGGGGAATAATGGAAGCAAACTTTTGAATAATACTCTGCTAGTTTCATAAATAGAATCAATCACTTGTTGAGGTCACTGCTGCTTATTTCCAGAACTGTACAATGTTTCTCAATATTGCAGTTCAAGGGATTTCTTAGGTGATATGTTGCAGTCTGCCTTGTTGTGTGAAGTTCACAACAAGACTCTCCAAAGCTTTCTCCTCACTGAATAAAAGGGATACTTATGATGGTGAATGAAAAGTCCCTAGTTAGTGAGAGAACAACATTTTACATAGGAGAAATGAAAACAAAATTCTGTGGTATTTCCCATGGTGGCAGAGAATACTTAAACAGTATCAGTCGAATATAAGACTTACACTCTACGGAGTATCAGCAGATCAAGAAAGATACTCAAAAATACAATACCAGCCCTTTTCTTTGGCTGTTTGTAATGCCATTCTGCTCACAGTTTCCAGGAAGAAAATACAGATTTCAAGAAGAATGGCCATCTTGAGAGGCCATGCAAAATAAAATTCGTTGTAATAAGGATGAATGATTATTCTACAGGTTTGTCAGCATAGTGTTCACTAATGTTGCAGAGATGGCCTCTAAGAATCTCAAGTAATCAAAGAAAAATAAAGCCTGGGAGTACAGCAGTTTAGAAGGATTCTGCAGTATCCATCATAGTCACAGTCATAAATGGCCATGAATGTAAGAAGGAATTTAACTTATTGAGTTCTGTTAATAAGCTACTAAGAATCCTTCCACAGTATGTGCCAAAAAACTGTCACTTTCCAATTTCTTTTAAGATATTAGAGAATACAGAGTTGGCAATTCAAGTTAAGTGGACAAAGGTGGATGAGTAATTTTTTAAAACTAGCAATAAATGCAAAATGCTTTTATGTCCTACATGCAGATAGGTTTTTCAATAGATTATGTTTTTTCACATGTAGTAAGCAGGTTATTTCAACATATATGTAACCTTAGCTAAGAAACCCAGATATGAAAAGAAAAAACATCGCTGATTGAAATACTGATTTATGTCATCATAATGAACTTCCCAGACTTGAAAGTCAACAACTGCTCTATAGCTGACAAATTATCTATGCACGGATGTGAAGAGCACAAGTGAAGAGTTTCCTGTCACGTCAGATAACCTTACGTTCATAGTTCAGCTCTTTAGCATACATGTAATATAATATTATAAAGGTTACTTGTCCTTTTTGAAAAACAATTTCCTTATCTTTAAAATGGGGATATGATGACCTCCATCAGGAAGTTCTTATGAGCATTAAATAAGATAATTAAAAAAAAAAAAACTTATCAAGGTTTGGCCACAGTGCTGATAATGATAGTGCAGTTGTTTTAATTAGATCCAATAAAACAGAATGTCTTCTTTTACTTTTCCTTTAAAAAAAATAATAGTGAAGTTGTTCAAAATTAGTTGAATTTTTATTAAAGCAAAATTGCAGAAGCAGTGCACCCCTATGAAAGCTTAAACCTTTATTTTCTTTTGAAGTGGCCTTTTTATAACTGTGTCTCGCACTTGGATTGGGATAAATATGTGAATAACTGCTGCTGTTGTTTTAATAGACATGTAAAATTTCCAACTGATAAAAAAAATGTATAAAACTCTTCTTGAATTTTTAGTCCATCATTTATCAATTCCAATTTAAGTATTACGGAAATGGTAGGTTAACATAAGCAAAGCCTTATAAAGAAGCATTTAGGGCCATGGGCAAAAAATGCCATGCTGAAAGAAATGACATTGGAATTATCCCCCCCCCCCCAATAAATAGTAAAATTAGTCATTTAGAACACTGCTAGTTAGATATGGATAAGTTTGAAAGGTCAGGTTATACAGACACCCACCCCAGAAATTGTTCATATGAAGGCACTGGGTAGAAGTGATACATAGTTGGTTAAAATTAAATCTGTTATCAAAATGTAGAAAATGCATATGTAACTAAGACATTTACTTTTTATTATTTTCTTGTAGGGTAACTAGGAAGCCCTGGCCAATAATCCATATTTCACAGACTGTTCCAAGATAAATATCTCTTTAATTAGGGGAATTATACAAAATGATGTTATAAGCATTCTTAGCAACATCTCTGGTAGTAGTTTAGAATCCTTCAGCTTCCAAGAACATGTGTCTAGGTTCTTGGCTTCAAATGGACAATAGAAAAGTAAGTGAAACCCGAGACATTTGAAAATACTTGAGGACTTATAAAAATTAAAGAAGGAGAGGGTAGTCAAGAGAAAGGAAAACTAGAACTCTCACTTATCTGGACCTTTGTAAATGGCATGCCCAGTATTATAAAATACTGGGGATAGATATTACTAACACTCAAATTTTGAATGAGATACCCCGTTTGCATTTAATTTTCTTATATTCTTGAAGAACCCCATGTTTGGACTTAATATTAAATAATCAATAAGCCAATTGTGATTATAAAGCCCATCAAATTTTATCACACTGAGAAATACTTTGATATATTATTAATATATCTTTGTATAAAAACACAGCATCAGTGCAGAAAAGATTGTATTTGAGAGCAAATATCTTTTAAATCTATTTTAAAAGTGAAAACTTTAAATATAATCCGAAGAACATAGATATGACTTAAAATATGGGGAATAAGGAGTTGCATAGAGTGAACTATTCAGTTTTTTCAGATTTTATTTCCCTAGAAAAGGAAAAGCTAAGAAATCATACTACTTATAAGCAAGTGTAATAAAATACTTTAAAAGGAAAGGAGTTAGCAAATGTTAAGAGACATTTACAGATTTCACCTATTTGTAAAATGATTAAAATAGATAATTTGGATTTAACAATGTGGATTAATATATAATAAGACTAATACACACACTTAATGCATCACCTTCATTTTTGAATGAATTATTTTTAGTTAAAAAAATACAAATAAACTATACAGTTGATATTTTCATTCCCTAGATTATTTTTAATTTTCTGAAGACTCAGATGGATAGCAATGTACATATATTACTTATGTATAAACTCAGAGCCTTTTCCTGAATTGATGTGTTAATATTAAAATGCAATATTAATCTTTCATATATTCAAATTTTATAAACTTGTAAAATTAGAAAACCAATGAACTCTAGCATTCATATAACTCAAATAAACCACTGTACTACGTAAAAAGACAATAGAAATATACTACTATGGAGTGAGGTATAATGGAAGAAAATATAATATGTTTAATTAAGGGTTCTATTTTCAAATAAGACTTCTCTCAGTTTGAGAGTATAATTATAAGTAAAAACACTGTTATAGCCTGAAACAAGAATAGAAATATATGGAAATGATAAACAGTTTTAATTGTAGGGTTGTTTGCAAAATCTGAAAGATCAAACATTAATTCTCTAAGTATCAAGACACCTCTTAGTTTTATTAATAGAAAAGGAAAAAAAAAACAGGATCAGTTTTTTTTTAACAAAAGTCCTACAGTGGTAATTCTAAGAAGGGGTAAAATCTCAACGTAATACAACAGAAAAGTTGTATCCCTTGATATGATATAATTATATTATAAAAGATAAATGATCTATTCTCACCTGCTCTGGATTTGCTATGAAATTTATGGCAGTATGGTGGCGATCATCTTCCTGCAGTAAGCTGAAGGTAAACTGATAGTCAATCAAAAGGCTGTCTGTAGGGAAAAAGTAGAATCCTGATATGTAGTTTAAAAGATGGTTTGAAAAACAAAAGTTAGGTGAAAACATATTTCACAACAGTATCAAAAATTATGATTATCATTAAATATTAATTGTCTTCTTTAAGTCCACTAATATAAAAGAAATATAAATACTTTTTATCAAAAACAGAAAGCAAAACATAGATGTAGAATAAATCATAATTCCTAAAAAATTATATATTATATTATATTATATTATATTATATTATATTATATTATATTATATTATATTATATTATATTATATTATATTATAAAGGTGCTACATAATTATTCTAGATGTTCTGGAAACAAAATAAAAGTAAGAAAATAAAATAAATGCCATCTTACCATAATCTTGCAACTAGAAAGAAATAGAGCTAACACATTTGGTGTTATTTTATACCAGCTAAACATCTATATGTAAACAGATAAGGAGACATTTTGGTATCCTATTTTAAAAAATCAAAATTCTTTGATAAGATGAATTTTAATGATAAGCTGTATCTCCTCATAAGCTGTAATGCATAGAAAGTGGCTATTTAGTACAAAGAATTAATAACAAAATATAGATAGAGTCAAAATTAAATTTCTGAGTAAAACACAACATGATAAAAGAAGCATAAGCAAATAAAATATCAAGAGAAAAGGTTTTTAATCTATATAAAATGTTTAAATAGGTCAGAGATTCCAACAAATTAAAGTTAATTGGAGAGTGATGACTAAAAATTTAGTTTAAAAATATTTTGAAAGAAAACTGAAGAAAGTTTGTGAGTACACTGGGAGATGTGACTTTGGATGATGAATAGAAAATAATGAATATATGACATTTGTTCTACTCTTTCAACAAAACCTAAATTTAAAAAAATATGTTTTTTAAGAAAATAGTAACCAATGATAAAAATCATCAAAGTGTATATTGGAAATATCTATTTATCTGAGATCCAAGAAGACAGGCATGCTAGGATCATAAAGGAAAATAATTTTGATACATGTGTTATATCAATGGCACCATTTATGCAAAAGTCATCACATTTGGCAACTAAAATTACCATATATAAATTTTTAATCTTTTAAGAAATTTCTAATTTGAATTATTTGAGAAAATAATTCAGGCCTAATAATTTTCTCTTTCACCATGTTAATGATTTAACTTAGCATTGTACTTAACTTTTTTTGTTATTAGAGAAGTTGTAGATTTAAAGAAAAATAATTCATAGAATACAGAGTTCCAAAATACCAACCTATTATTAATACTCTGCACTAGTGTGGTACATTTGTTACAATTCATGAAAGAACATTTTAATAACTATACTATTAACTATAGTTCACTATCATTCACAATACATTTCAGTGTTTGTGTTGCACAGTCCTATGAATTAAAAAAAAAATTATTGTAGCAACATATATACAACCTAAAACTTCTTTTAGCCACATTCACATATATAATTTAGTTAGTTATATTCACAGTGTGGAGCTACCATCCACCATCATCCCCTATCAAAACCTTAAACTTTACAGTGAACCAAAATAGTAATTCTGTACAATTTAAGCATTAATTCCTCATTCCCTACCCACACCCTGGTCCTGGGAAACCTACATTCTACATGTTCTGACTCTATGATTTTGCTTGTTCTAATGATTTCATATCAGTGAGATAATAAAATATTTATCCTTTTGTACCTGGGTTATTTCACTCAACATTATGTCTTCAAAGTCATCTATGTTATCGCATATATGAGAACTTCATTTTTAGGGCTGAATAATATGTAATATACTGCATTTTATTTACCCATTCATCAGTTAGTGGACCCTTGGGATACTTCCAATTTTGGTCATTGTGAATAATGCCACTATGAACATTGGTAAGTATGTCTGGCTGAGTCCCTGCATTCAAACATTTGGAGTATACACTGAGAAGTGGGACGGCAGGGCCATATAGTAATTCTATACCTAAATTTCAAAAGAACCACCAAAATGTCTTCCAGAGATGCTATACTATTTTTCATTTCCACCAACAGTAAATGAGTTTTCCTATTTCTCTACATCTTCCAAACACTTGCAAGTTCCTGGTTTTTTTAATAGCAGCCATTCTAGTGGGAGTGAAATGGTATCTTATTGTAGGTTTGATTTAAATACCCTTAATTGCTAATGATGTTGAATGTCTTTGTATGTGCTTTTTGGCCAGTTTGCTGTCCTCTTTGGAAAAATGTCTATTCAAGCCTTTTGGACGTTTTTTTAAATGCTTTGTTTGAATATTTATAGTTGAGTTGTAAGATATGTTTATATATTTTGGCTAGTAAAGCCAAATCTGATATGTGGTTTTCAAATGTTTTCTCCCATTGTTTAGGTTGCCTCTATTTTCATGATAAAGTCATTGAGGTCGAAATATTTTTTATTTTGATGAAGTTCCTTTTATCTATTTCTTCTTTGTAGTTTGTGCACTTTAGGTGTAAAGGCTAAGAAAAAACTGCTGAACACAAGATCCTGAAGATGCTTCCCTACATTTTCTTCTAGGAGTTCTATAATCCTGATACTTATATTTTGGCCTTATTTGCATTTTGAGTTAATTTTTGTAAAAGATGTGAGAAAGGGATCCTCCTTTCTTTTGGATAGGGATATCCAGTTCTCCCAGCACCCTTCGTTGAACAGACTATGCTTTCCCACTTGAGTTGACTTGGAAACTGTCTCAAAAATCAACTGGGGGACAACCAGCAAGATGGTGGTGGAGTAAGGAGCTCCTAGAGTCAGCTCTTGCTACAGGGAACCTAGTAAACACCTAGAGGTATCTGGAGCTAGCCGAAGCACCTGTTTGGGAGCTCCAGGAGACCAGAAGAGTATCCTGCCACATCCTTGAAGGAATGGAAGGAGGAGACTGCCCATTTGCAGAGAAGATTCATAAGCAGAGCGTTCCACACCACAGAAGTCAGTGCCCATCCTCCACTGGAGGCACAAACTGCCTTGGGAGCTATTCTGCAACTGGAATTGAAAGCGCTACTTCCCAAAAATGGGGGAAGAAGAGATGGTTGGGTGCCAACTTCAGCTAATGATGAGTAAATTCAGCAGGCTACAGTATAATCCTGAGAACAGCTAAAGTTTGAGCCTGTCCAAGTTAGAAAGAGGCCAGCAACTGCCATCTTCATTCTGTGCCTGGCTTGAGGGGAAGTGGGGCAGACAGAAAATCACAGTGTGGGTAGGGACTGGCGTCTTTAAATCCAGATCAGACTGCAGGTCTAGCTTAAGCCCCAGCCCACCTCTGGGAGGGAGGAAGCTTGGGAGACCCAGACCAGCCTCTCTGGGAAATTACCAGCCAAGCCACGGAAGCCCATGATTATCCTACTTTGACAGTGCAAGCTGCCCCAGGTGCTATTCTGTGGCTGGAACTAGAAGCTCCATTTCCCAAAAACAGGGGAGAAGGAGATGGTTGGACACTGGTTTTGGCTGCTGATTAGTAAACTTGGCTGGCTAAGGTATAACCCTAAGAAGAGCTATGGTGTGAATCTGTCCAAGTTGGAAAGAGGCTGGTAGCCACCATTTTGACTCTACCCCCAGCCTGAGGGGAAGCCAGGACTCAAAATCACAGTGATGGTAGGAACTGGTTTCTTTCACCCAGATCAGCATGCAGCCCTAGCCTAGGCTTCAGTCCCACCTCTAGCAGGGAGGAGGCTGGCAGGCCCTGCACCAGCCTATCAGGTAACTGCAGGTACCTTTGGCTGGCACAGACTGAAAAATCAGAAGTCTACTGGGGCAACTGCAGTCATCTTGGACCTGCACTGCATAGACTGCTGCCCATACCTGCAGCTTCATCACTGCCCCAAGCAGGGGAGAAAGAGGCATGAAGCCTCATCAGTCTCTCTGGACAACTACTGTCTAGGCCTGCATGGCTTGGATTATTCCACGCAGCTGTGATTCTGTCCTACCCCTGCCAAAAGAGAAAGTTGAAAGAAGCTTCATTGGTCCTTGGCACAATGAGGGCAGGTTGAGCCTCTACAGTTTACAGCAACAACTACATGCTTGGCTCCTACTGCAAAACCAGCAAGGAAGTTCTAAACTAAAGAGAAAAACTGCACCCAGAATAAATACTCTAGTAAGCCAGATGCCAAGATAACCAACAAAAAATTATAATGCACACCAAGAAACAGGAAGCTATGGCCCAGTTAAAGGAACAAGATAAGCCTCCAGATGACATAAAGGAGTTGAGAAAACTAATCATAGATGTTCAAATAAGTTTCCTTAATAAACTCAATGAGATAACTAAAGAGATTAAAGATATTAAGAAAACACTGGATGAGCACAAAGAAGAATTTGAAAGCATACATAGAAAAATACCTGATCATATGGGAATGAAAGGTGCAATAAATGAAATTTTAAAAACACTGGAATCACATAATAGCAGATTTGAAGAGGCAGAAGAAAGGATTGGGGAGCTTGAAGAAATGGCCTCTGAAAATGAGCATACAAAAGAACAGAGGAAGAAAAGAATGGAAAAAATTGAACAAGGTCTCAGGGAACTAAATGACAGCAAAAGGCATGCAAACATACGTGTCATGGGTGCCCCAGAAGGAGAAGAGAAGGGAAAAGGGGCAGAAGGAGTATTTGAAGAAATAATGGTAGAAAATTTCCCAACCCTATTGAAGGATATAGATATCCCTGTACAAGAAGCACAATGTACTCCCATCTGAAAAAATCCCAATAGACAAACTCTGAGACACATACTCATCAGAATGTCAAATGCTAAAGACAAAGAGAGAATTCTGAGAACAGCAAGAGAAAAGCAAAGGATAGCATATAAGGGATACCCAATAAGTGCTGATTTCTAACCAGAAACCATGGAGGCAAGAAGACAGTGTCTGATATATTTAAGATACTACAAGAGAAAAACTTCCAGTCAAGAATCTTATATCCGGCAAGATTGTCTTTCAAAAATGAGGGCGAGTTTAGAATATTCACAGACAAACAGAAACAGAATTTCTAACCAAGAGACCAGAATTTTAGGAAATGTTAATGGGTGTGCTAGAGCCTGAAAAGAAAAGATAGGAAAGAAAGGCCTGGAAGAGAGTCTAGAAATTAAGATTATATCAATAAAAGTACCCAAAAGTGTCAAAAGAGTGAGGAAAATAAAATATGACAGATAAAACTCAAATAGGAATAAATTTAACCAACAATGTAAAGTAACTTGTATTCAGGAAACTGCAACTCAATCTTAAAAGAAATCAAAAGAGGCCTAAATAACTGGAAGAACATTCCATGCTCATGGACTGAAAGACTAAATATCATAAAGATGTCAAGCCTACTCAATTTGATTTACAGATTCAATGCAATTCTGAGAAAAATTCCACCCACATTTTTTTAATTGAAAACATGATTATCAAATTTTTTGAAAGGATAAGGGGTCCTGAATAGCCAGAAACATGTTAAAAAGGAAACATGAACTCTCATCTCCAGATTTCAAATTATATTACCTAGCTATAGTGGTAAAAGCAGCATGGTACTGGCATAAAGACAGACACATAGACCAATGGAACCAAATTGATGGTTCAGAAATAGACCCTCACAGGTATGGTCAAGCGATTTTTGACTAGCATGTCAAGCCTACCCAGTTCACAAAGAACTGTATATTCAACAAATGGTGCTTAAAGAACTGTATAACCATAGCCAAAAGAAGGAAAGAGGACCCCTATCTTACACTTTATCCAAAAATTAATTCAAAATGGATCAAAAACCTAAATATAAAAGCAAGAAACATAAAGCTTCTGGAGGAAATTGTAGGAAAATATGTTCAAGCCCTGGGGGTAGGTGGTGGATTCTTAAAGGAGATAAGAGGAGGACTGAGATGGACTATTGAAGTATAATGCATATAGAAGTTTTAATTAGCTTTAATGCAGAAGTGTGGAAATGTATGGAGTAGATGGTAACAAATAGTGAGTAACAGCTAATTTATAAATGGGGATGTGGCTGAAATAGTAGTCTAGGGTTGTATATGTCAATTGACAGAATGCTAGAGAATAATGTAGGAAGTGGACAGCACAGTAAACCAAGAGGTGGATGAGAATTGTGGTTGATGGTATGGATGCAAGTGTCCTTTGTGAGCTAGAGCAAATGTATATCACTAGTGCAGGGTGGTGGGAATGTGGAGAAGCATGGGAAAAATACAACTGGAGTGACCTATGGACTGTGATTAGCAGTAATAAGGTAATATGTATGCATCTATGCCAAAGATATACTGTGTTGATAATGAGGCAGTATGGAGAATATATGTCAAATGTACATTACAGATGTGGTAACAATCAGATGATATTATTTTATCTGTAACAAATGTTCCACCACAGTGTGGTGTATTGATAGATGGATGTTATTTGGGAATTCTGCACATGCACATGTGCATGATTGTTTTATAAGTTTACAACTTTTGTCATAAAAAATATATTTAAAAAATAATAATAGGGTGGGTTGGGAGAAAATACATGAAATATAAGATAAGGACTATAATTAATAGTAAGATTTTGACAATATTCTTTCATAATATGTAACAAATGTCTCATAACAATGCAAGGTATTAGCAGAGGGTTGATGTATGGGACCCCTGTATAATGTTATGCATGTTTTCTTTGTAAGTACACAACTTTTAATATACACTTATTGTTTATGGATGCTTATATATAAATGATATAAAAAATAACAGGGTGGGTTGGGGTAAAATACTTTGGTTAGTAGTAATATTTTGACAATGCTCTTTAATTATTAGTTTAAAATGTTTAACAACAATGCAAGGTATTGGTGGTAGGGTGAGTTATGATAGTCCTGTAAGATGCTATGTATGTTTGTTTTGTAAGTTCACAATGAATACTATATACTTATTGTTTATGTATGTTTATGTGTGAGTGATATATTTCAATAATTTTTTAAATGAAAAAAAAAAATCAATTGGCCATAGATGTGAGGGTCTATTTATAAACTCAATTTAATTACATTGATCTATTTATTTATCTTTATGTCAGTACCATGCTGTTTTGATCATTGTAACTTTATAGTAAATTTTAAATTCACAAAGTGTGCACTTCCAGCTTCCTTCTTTCAAGATGTTTTTTTTTTTATATTCTGGGTCCCTTACACCTCCAAATAAATTTGATTGGCTTTTCCATTTCTGCAAAGAATGATGTTGAATTTTTACTGGAGTTGCATTGACTTTGTAAATCACCTGAGTAGAAGTCATCTTAACAATATTTAGTCTTCCAATTAATGAGCTTGGAACGTCCATTCATTTATTTAGTCCTTTGTTTTTGTTTTTTTTAGCAATGTCAAGTAGTTTTCTGAATACAGGTCCTTTATGTCCTAGGTTAAGTTTATGACCAATATATGATTCTTTCAGTCACTATTGTAAATGGAATTTTTTTCCTGACTTCTTCCTCAGATTTCTTATTCGTAGTGTATAGAAATGCTACTGAGTCTTGCATATTAATTGCACAGCACCACTTTGCTCATTTATTAGCTCAAATAGTTTTGTTATGGATTTTGAGGTTTTCTAGGTATAGAATCATGTCATTAGCGAGCAACAATAGACTTTCTTCTTCCTTTACTATTTAGGTGCCTTTTATTTCTTTATATTGCCTAATTGCTGTAGTTAGAACTTCTAGCACAGTATTGAATAACAGTGGTGACAGTAGGCATCCTTGTCTTGCCTCCATTCTCAGCAGGAAAGCTGAATTTCACTCTTTCACAATAGAGTACAGTGTTAACTACAGGTCTTTCATATACACATTTTACCATGTTGAGAAAGTTTCCTTCTATTCCTATCTTTCCAAGTAGTTTTTTAAAATCAAGAAACAAGTATGTCAAAATGCCTTTTCTGTGTCAATTGAAATGATCAGATGATTTTTCTTCTCTGGTTTATAAAATTGATGTATCACTTTGACTGATTTTCTTCCATTGAACCATCCTTGCATACCTAGGATAAACTCTCTTTATCGTAATGTAGAATTCATTTAGTGTGCTTTGTATTTGCTTGGCAAGAGTTATGTTGAGGATATTTGCAACTGTAACCATTAGACAAATTGGGTTGTAATTTTCTTTTCTCATAATATCTTTATCTAGCTTTGCTATTAGGGTGCTGTTGGCTTCATAGAATGAGATTGGCAGTGTTCCCTCCTGTTCAGTTTTTTGGAAGAGTTTGGGCAAGATTCTTATTAAATCTCCTTTGAATGACTGGTAGAATTCACCTATAAAACCATGTGGCCCTGGGCTTTTCGTTTTTGAGAAGTTTTTGATGACTGTTTCAATCTCTTAATTTGTGATTGGTTTGTGGAGGTCTTCTATAACTTCTAGGGTTGGTGTATGTTGTTTGTATGTTCCTAGGAAGCTGTCCATTTCTTCTACGGTGTGTAGTTTGGTGACATGCAGTTGTTCATAATATGCTCTTATGACCCTGTCTATTTCATTGGGGTCAGTGATACGTTTGCCTCTCTCATTTCTGAATTTATTTATTTGCTTCTTCACTACTGTTTTGTCAGTCAAGCTAAGCATTTTTCGATTTCGGTGATCATCTCGAAGAACCAATTCTTGGTTTTGGAGATTCTAATTTCTTGTTCTCAAAAAATTATTTCTGCTCTAATCATTTTTATTTCTTTCCTTCTGCTTGATTTGGGATTAGTTTACTATTATTTTTCTAGTTTCTCCAGCTGTGTAATTAGGTATTTGATTTTAACACTTTTATCCTTTTTTAAATGTAAACATTGAGAGCTAAAATTTTCCCTCTCACAACTTCCTTTGCTATATGGTGTGTTCTCATTTTCATTTGTCTTGAGATATTTACTGATTTCTCTTGCACTTTCTTCTTTGACCCACTGATTATTTAAGAGTGTGTTGTTTAATCTCCATATATTTGTGAATTTACCCTTTAGCACGTTATTGATTTCCAGCTTCATTCTATTATGATCATAGAAAGTACCTTGTAAAATTTCAATTTTTAAATATATTGAGACCTGTTTTGTGAACCAACACGTGGTCTATCCTGGAGAAAGATCCATGAGCATTTGAGAAGAATGTATATGCTGCAGTTTCAGGGTGCAATATTCTATATATGTCTGTATTAGTCAGCCAAATGGGTGCTAACACAAAATACAAAAAATCTGTTGGCTTTTATAAAGGTTATTTGGAGTAAAAGCTTACAGTTACAAGGTATTAAAAGAGTCCAACTCAAGGTATCATAAGAGGTACTTCCTCACCAAAGTCTGTTACCACATGTTGGAGCAAGGAGGCGGGCGATGTCTGTGAGGGTTCAGCCTTCCTCTCTTTCTTATGGCTCTGTGGGCCCAGCTTCTTCCAACCTCAGATGTAGGCTGGAGGGCTTGATTCTTTCTGGGTCTTCTTAGCTACTGAGGTCTCTGGTCTCTTCAGCTGCTATCAGACAAATAGCTCATCTCTCTCCAAGGCCTCAGGATCAAGTTCTCTTCTCTGCCATATTCCCATGTATCTTCTGCTGTGTATCTACTTCTGTGTGTCTCTTTGATCAAGGGGTCCATTTATATAGCCCACGAAAGGAGGAGGGACTCAAACTGAGTCACCCTAATGACACAGTCGAATCAAAGTTCTAAGCTTAACATAATCTAATCAAAGACATCTGAGCTGAATCTAATACAGTCAAAGGGTATCACGCCCAGAGGAACAGTGAAGCTTACAAACATAATCAAATATCTTTTTGGGGATTTATAAATAATATCAAATTACTACAATGTCTATTAGGTCTAGTTCATTTATCATATTTTTCAATCTCTCTTTCCTTATCAGTCCTCTGCCTAGATGTTCTATCCAATGATAAGAGTGGTATATTGAAATCTCCACCTATTACTGTAGAGACATCTATTTCTACCAACATTTTTGCCAGTATTTGCCTCATGTACTTTGGAGCACCATGGTTAGGTGCATAAATATTTATGATTATTATTTCTTCCTGGTGGATTGTCCCTTTTATTAGTATAAATAATGTCTATCCTTTGCTTTGCTGATAACTCTATCTCATACAATGGAAGTATAGCTACACAAGCTATTTTGGTTACTGCATGCATGGATATCTTTTACCAGGCTTTCACATTCAACCTATTTATCCTTGAATCTAAGGTAAGTCTGTTGTAGAAAGCATATAGATGGTTCTAATTTTTTATCCATTCTTCTGGCCTATGTCTTTTGATTGAAAAGTTTAATCCATTAACAATGTATGGTTATTACTGCAAGAGCAGTAGTTTCTTCACCCATTTTATCCTTTGGTTTCTATATATTTGTAGATTTTCAAGTTCTCTGCTTCTTTTTTTTTTTATTTCACTTAACATAATGGTTTTTTAATGCAAATGAAGAATTATTCTGTAACATTTTTCTCTATCCATATCATTTTAAAAATCAGTTATACAGGTGTATAATAATATAGTATATTTGTACTTATATTTTATATAGGCAATGTCTTATATAGGCAATGTTACTCATATTTGTGTTTGACATGAAGTTTTACTATTATGTGCAGTCCCATGTTACAGTTTCTAGCTTTCCTTTTAGTGATATCCATGACCTTAGACATTCACTTTCCACCACTGTCCTAACCATACAATAGCACTACTAGTTTCAAACACCATGATATCCTTTCCCCATCTCTATTCATTACCAAAGATTTACAAAAAATTTTTTACCAATTATGCACAGGTTAAACCTCAGCTTTCCATTCTCTAACCTCAGTCTTTTTTATGGTGACTTATAATTATTAACTACATGACTTTACAAAATATATTTAATTCTTTTTTTTTTCCCCTTCATATTTTTATTTTTATTTTTTTCTTTTATTTATTTTTTATTGAATTTGTAATAATATTACATTAAAAATATATATATATGAGGTCCCATTCAACCCTACCACCCCCACCCCACCTCTCCCCCCCCCAGCAACACTCCTTCCCATCATCATGACACATCCATTGCATTTGGCAAGTACATCTTTGGGCACCTCTGCACCTCATGGTCAATGGTCCACATCATGGCCCATACTCTCCCCCATTCCATCCAGTGGACCCTGTGAGGATTTACAATGTCCGGTGATTGCCCCTGAAGCACCATCCAGGGCAGCTCCATGTCCCAAAGATGCCTCCACCTCTCATCTCTTCCTGCCTTTCCCCATACCCATCAGCCATCATGTCCACTTTTCTCAATCCAATGCCACCTTTTCTATGTGGACATTGGATTGGTTGTGTCCATTGCACCTCTATGTCAAGAGGAGGCTCAGATTCCACATGGATGCTGGATGCAATCCTCCCACTTTCAGTTGTAATCACTCTCGGCTCCATGGTGTAGTGGTTGTCCTTCTTCAACTCCATCTTAGCTGAGTGTGGTGAGCCCAATAAGTCAGATTGTAGGTGCTGGAGTCTGTTGAGGCTCAGGACCTGGCTATCACATTGTCAGTCCAGAGATTCAAATCCCCTAAATATATCTTAAACCCCGACACTAACTGCACCTCCAGCACATTAGCATGAAAGTCTTATGAAGAGAGATCCCATCTGAGTCCAGATTCATCACACATAAACACGAGTTCCAAAGAGGGGCCATCTGACCTGGCAGTTAACCCCATCGGCCATGACCATAACTCCCATGGGTCTCTTTAGCCCTTGAAGGAACCGATATCTGGGGGTTGTATCTGCTTTATCTGTCTCTCAGACTCTGCTCAGTTGTGCATAAGGGCAATCCTTCTGACAGCCTCCAGACTCTTTTTTAGAGACTCGTAGCCATATAAACTCATTTCTCCTTTCCATTTCCCCCTTACCTTAGGTCAAACAGCATTTTAAAGTCATGTTATTTTAAGTAGACAGGGATATTCCGCTGATCCGCATTGAACCTTCCGTATAAGGTCATTTTCCAGTTGCATCATCAGTTGGTAGTTGATAGTGGTCCCTTGGTGCCAGGGAGGCTCATCCCCGGGTGTCATGTCCCACACTGGGGGGAAGGCATTGCATTTACATGCTGAGTTTGGCTTCGAGACTGGCCACATTTGAGCAACATGAAGGCTGACAGGAGGAAATTCCCAGGCACAATGCTGCTCTAGGCCTTGTTCTTATTTTAGGCTTATCAGCTCACAAGCATAGTCATTAGTGTCAGGGGCTCACTGTTGAACCCTCACTCCCTCCCAGTCCCCGCCGCTGCACCTGGGAGACTGTCGCTGCTCCCCTAGGAACCACAACAGAGCACCACTGGCCAGGAACCCAGTACCCCCCCTGCTGTGGTTTTTAATTGTTGCCACTATGAGTATATCCAAACATTGCCATGCACCCTGGACATATGTTCTGTACAGCTCCCTGTCAGCCATATATCCCCTGTCAATGGTATCCCATACCAGTATTCCTCCATTGCCTTTGTTAGTTCTCTGCTTCTTATTGATTTCCAGCTTCATTCCACTGTGGTTAGAAAAGATGGTTTGTATAATTTCAATCTTTTTAAATTTATTCAGACTTGTTTTGTGAAACATGTGGTTTATCCTAGAGAAGAATCCATGTGTACTTGAGAAGAATGTATATCTTGTTGTTTTGGGGTGCAATGTTCTGTACATGTCTGTTAGGTCTGGTTCATTTATGATATTATTCAAGTTCTCTATTTCCTTAAATATCTTCTTTCTAGATACTATATCTATTGATGAGAGTGGTGTTTTTAAGTCTCTAAAAACTGTTATAGAGATGTCTATTTCTCCCCTCAGTTTTGCAACTATTTGCCACATTTATTTTGGAGCTGGTGATCAAGTGCATAAATATTTAAGATTGTTATCATTTCTTGGTGGATTGAACATTTTATTCATAAACAATATCCTTCTTTGCCTCTTGTAACAGCTTTCAACTTAAAATTTATTTTGTCCAATATTAGTATAGCTACTCCAGCTCTCTTTTGGTTACTATTTGCACAGATTATCTCTTTCCATCTTTTCTATTTCAACCTATTTGTATCTTTAGACATAGGGTTGTAAACAACATAGAGTTGGATCATGCTTTTTAAAATCTATTCTGCCAATCTGTGTCTTTTAATTGAGAGTTTAGTCCATTAACATTCATTGTTACTACTATAAAAGCAGCACTTCCTTAAGCAATTTTGTCCTCTGGTTTTTTTGTTTTTTTTTTTTTTTGTCTTCTTTTTTCTATATTAGAGAATTTGTAGGTGTACAAAACAATTGAGCATACAATACAGGATTCTCATATACTACCCTAGTATTAACACCTTGTATTGGTGTGGAACATTTGTTACAATTGATGAAGCACATCTAAATAATTGAACTATTAACTATAATCCATGATTTAATTTAGGGGTCACAGTTTGCAGAGTGCAGATCCATGGTTTTTAAAAAATTACTATTCTGTTACAACATACACAACCTAACATTTTCCCTTCTAACTATGTTGACAATGCTGTGCTACCATCTCCATCATTCCAAATAGGAACCCTGTACATTTGAACCCTTAACTCTGTCTTCCCTTCTTATATCTTTTTTTCTTTCTTTCTTTTCCTTATTGTAGACCCCCTTTTTGGTATAGTTTATCTTTTTTGATGTATCTGACTAATCCTTTTCTCATTTCCATTTTTGTATATTTTAAAAATACTTTCTTTGTGATAACCCTGGACTTTGTATTACACAACCTAAGCATATAACCAACTAATTTGAAAATATACCAACTTTGCTTCAATAGCATGCATGTTCTCTGCTCCCATATCTGTCTGATTTCCCTCTTTATGTTGTTTTTTTGCCCCACATTACCTTCTATATTTTGCATGTCCCTCATCAGGAAATATGACCATTTCTTATTCAATTGTATAACTTTTGTAGGAATTAAAGTGTAGAACTATTTATTAAGTATACAGCAGTACTGTGTTTTGCATTTATCTATTTAACTTTACTGAAGATCTTTATTTCTTCACACTGTTCCAAGCCACTCTCCTGACTTTTCCTTTCAACCTGAAGAGCTCCCTTTAGCAATTCTTGTAGGGCAGGTCTTTTGGTGATGAACTCTCCAAGTTTTTGTTTATCTGTGAATGTTTTAAACTTTCCCTCATTTTGAAATAGAGTTTTTCTGGATAAAGAATTTTTGGCTGACAGTTAGTCTCTTTTCAGTACCTTAAATATATCATGGCACTTAAATATAGCATACCACCACTTTCTTGCCTCCATGGTTTCTGATGAGAAATTGGAACTTAGTCTTATTGAGGATCCCTTGTGTGTGACTAATGTTTTCCTATTGCTACTTTCAGAATTCTCTCTTTATCTTTGGCATTTGACCTGATTAATACGCATTTTGGAGTAAGTCTACTCAGTTTTACTCCATTTGGAGTGCGTTGTGTTTCTTAAAGATGTGTATTTGTGTCTTTCATAAGACTTGGGAAATTTTCAACCATCATTTCTTTGAATATTCTTTCTGCTGCTTTTCCCTTATCTTCTACCTCTAAACTCACATGAGGCATATGGTTGTAAGCTTCATGCTGTCACCCAAGTCCCTGAGAAAATTTCCAATTGTTCTGTTTTTAAGTTAGCTAATTCTTTCTTCTGCCTGTAAAAGTTGAAATTCATCTTTATGCTCCTATAATATCTTCTTAATATCTTTCAGCACTATAATCATTAGTTTATTTTTATCCATGTTTTCTTTCATCTCCTTGAATAGATTTAGGATATTTGTTTGAACTTTTTTGATTAGATATTCCAAAGTCTGTGTCTTGTCTGCAGTTTTAATTTGTTCCCTTGACTGAGCCATATCGTCCCATTGCTTAGTATAGCTTGTAATTTTTTGCTGATGTCTGAGCATCTGATCATTTTGATGTGCTAACTCTGAAGGTCAGCTTCTCCTTCATACCTAGGGTTTTATTGTTGATTGGCTATGTTTTAAGGCTCCTCTTTGATACTTGATCTGACTTATGCAAGACCATTAGAGTAGCCTGTGTTTAGCTGTACAGATTTTCTAGGCAATTCTGCATCTGATACTTAACCTACAAATGCATTACAACTTTTAAGATTGCCCTTTTATATGCAATTATTTCACATCGAAAAGAATGCTTTCTTTCCTCTGTTCCTTGTCCAGGATTCCTCATCTATTCTGTTTGTTTTTGTAAAGAATTTTCTCCCCAGCTCCTTCTGTCCCTCCCTCAGTGCCCCCTTTTCATTACACTTTTATGTTCTGGAACATAAAAGTGTAATGAAAAGGAGCCTTACAGCAGTTCAGTCACCATCCCACAACTTTTCATTTTCTGTAAGGCTCTTCTGCATCAGTTACTTTCATGTTAGGGTATTTGATGTTCACAAAGGTCCATTTTTTTTGAAGAGGTGATCCAACAATCAGAGAGTGGTTTGAGTGTGCACACTTCTTGGCAAAAGTTCTGCTGCAGTCTCTTATTTTCTGGTGACTGTTTTGTACGCACTCACTCACTAGCCATTTGCATTTTGCTCTGGGTCTCTACAGACATGATCCTTTGCCTGGATATGCATGGGGTTCTAACTCTGATGTGAATGGCATATGGTCTGCATCATGGATGGAGGGACCCAGGTCTTGCTGCCTCTGTGTGACTCTTTAACAGCATGGGACCAAGTGAGGAGGAAGGTTCCAGACTGGCAAGTCTGGGTTGTAGATCTCCTACATTTTTGGGGGTGTTTTTTTTTTTTTTTCATCAATTCAGCTTTTGTGGACTCCTACTCCAATAGCTACTATCCTCTAGAATACCAAGCAAGTGGGATTTATCCTGTTATTAATTATTTCTGTGGGGAGAATTTCCCACAGGATATGTTGCATCGCCATGCTGATGACATCACTATATTTCACTTTTAATTTAGCACTGTCCACAGCATTTAAGGAGAAGTAGCTTGGAATTTCTCACTTACCAACTTTGCAAATTAATTAAATTCAGGGAGACTCATTAGTACAAAGAAGATAAAACAGTCTATCTCATAAATAACTCTGAGAACTGAACATAATTGTGCATGTATAGGGGTTAGAGGAAACTCTCATGAAAAAAGGCATTCAATAAATGTTATTTTAATTTCTTTTCACTATATTTGTTTCTGAGAATTCTGATAGTCAGCCAAAGTCAAACAGATTCTCATATATAGATAAACATTTGTTCAAAAACATGAGTTCATGATCATATTTGGTGGGTAGGCAGAGTCTGACCCTCTCACAACAAAAGAGTGGAGAGAGGGAAGAAACCTATCTGAAGGAGTTGTTTTGAATATATATAGAAGAGCAAGGTGCACTGATTGATCTAGTAGGGTACTGGAAAACTAGGGTATATGTGGCTGGAAGCCGCACATATAACCTGCTCTCAGGGCAAATAGCCTAGGTGAAGCCCCTGGCTCGCTGTTCCAAACAGTGGAAAGGACATTCCCTGGGAGGAAGAAGGGTCCAGAGGGGAAAGAATGGTTTCTTTGTGGTGAGTTTGAACAGCTGAGCCCCCTTTGAATCTCCGAAGGGACCCCAACCCAACAGGGAAAGTGGGGGGGGGGGGGGTAGACTCTCCTCAGGCAGGTAGTCACACCTAGCCACCAAGGTAAAGAGTGGAATTAGATAAGCACCTAATCAGCAGGACACTGGCAAACTGATAAGAATCTAAGCTGACCAAGGGAGGGAGAGCAGGCAGATGGGTTTCTGAAAGGCTAACTAACCTAAGGAGACATTTTAGCTCAGTGGAGGAATTGCCACCTTGCATGTAAAAGATCCCTGGTTTGACTCCTGGTCCTTCTTAGAGAAGTGATCTACCAGGTTATCAGGCATCCAACTGATACATTATGACAGGGAACATACAGACATTCTTTTTGTATTAGCTTTTTTTTATTGGATCTCTTATTTTTAAAATAAAGTTTCCTATTTTTATTTCCACTCACTAAAACCTGGTTCAAAACCTGCAGAGGGCAGGCTGCAGGGTGATTGACTTATGCACACTGGCAGCCTAGAAAGGTCCTTAAGAGGGAAGGCTCTTTTTCCTTGTTTTTGTTTCTTTCTTTCTCCTTTTTAAAAATTAGTTGCTGCTATCTTTTCCTTGTTTCTTGTGTTTCCCCTTTCACTGTTTCCTTTTTTTCTTTTACTGATTTTTTCTACCTATGCTATTTCTTTTCTTTCCTTCATTTTTCAATCTTCTGTTTTCTGTTGTTATTTCATTCCACTTCTTTTTGTTTGGTCTTCAATTTTTCTTGTTTTTATTTCCCTCTTTCTTTTAGCTCTGTTTTGTTTCTTTTTTACTTTTTTCTTTTTCCCTTTTCTTTTTCTTTTCCTCTCTTCTCATCATTTTGACTTTCTAATTAATTTTATATATGTTTCTCTATTTTGTTTCTCATTTCAATGTTTCTATTCCACTTTTTAATTATTATTTCTCTGTACTTCTTACTTATATTAATTATTCATTTTCCTACATCTTGTATGGTTCCTCTTCTACCTTTTACTATTATTATTATTTGTTTTCTCTTCTTATCTCTTTCCTTTTATCTGGTCCTGATTTTTTTAAGGGAACATAGACAACAGCAAGGAAAAAGAATAGGAGGAATGAAGTGTCAAAGTGAAACTTTACCAAAAAACAACAAAATAAAATTCTAGAGAAGAAAGAGAAGCTAAGAAGGTGAAAAAACCATCAAGATAAACAGATGCCTAGACAACAACAAAAAATTACAAGCCATATTAAGAAGCAGGAAGACATGGCCCAGGCCAACAAACAAACTAAAAAACAACAGGAGTTGCAGAATATGGAACAACTTATCAGAGACGTCCAAACAAATATCATGAATCAACTTAATGAAGTGAAGTAAGAGATTAAGGATCTTAAGAAGACACT